>NC_092087.1:15204758-15417258 GCF_045679555.1 Salvelinus alpinus | reverse complement strand
GTGGGTGGAGGGTTTGGATGGTGGGTGGAGGGTTTGGATGGTGGGTGGAGGGTTTGGATGGTGGGTGGAGGGTTTGGATGGCGGGTTGAGGGTTAGGATGGTGGAAGGATAGGGTGGTGGGTTGAGGGTTTGGATGGTGGGTGGAAGGTTAGGATGTTGGGTTAGGATGGTGGGTGGAGGGTTGGGATTGTGGGTGGAGGGTTAGGATGGTGGGTGGAGGGTTAGGATCGTGGATGGAGGGTTAGGATGGTGGGTGGAGGGTTAGGATGGTGGATGGTGGGTTGAGGGTTTGGATGGTGGGTGGAGGGTTAGGACGGTAGGTTAGGATGGTGGGTGGAGGTTGGGGATGGTGGGTGGAAGGTTAGGATGGTGGGTGGAGGGTTTGGATGGAGAGTGGATGGTTAGGATTGTAGTTGGAGGGTTTGGATGGTAGGTTGAGGGTTAGGATGGCGGGTTGAGGGTTTGGATGGTGGGTGGAGGGTTAGGGTGTTGGGTTGGTTTGGATGGTGGGTGGAGGGTTAGGGTGTTGGGTTAGGATGGTGGTTTGAGGGTTATGATGGTGGGTGGAGGGTTAGGATGGTGGGTTGAAGGTTAGGTTGGTGGGTGGAGGGTTAGGATGGTGGGTTAGGATGGTCGGTGGAGGGTTAGCATGGTGGTTGGAAGGTTAGGATGGTGTGTGGAGTGTTTGGATGGTGGGTGGTGGGTTTGGATGGTGGGTTAAAGGTTAGGATGGTGGGTTGAGGGTTAGGATGATGGGTGGAAGGTTAGGATGGTGGGTGGAGGGTTTGGATGGTGAGTGAAAGATTAGGATGGATGGTGGAGGTTTTGGATGGTAGGTGGAGGGTTAGGATGGTGGGTTGAGGGTTAGGATCGTGGGTTGAGGGTTAGGATGGTTTGTTGAGGGTTTGGATGCTGGGTTGAGGGTTATGATGGTGGGTGGAGGGTTAAGATGGTGGTTTGTGGGTTAGGATTTTGAGTGGAGGGTTAGGATGGTGGGTGGAGGGTTAGGATGGTGGGTGGAGGGTTAGGATGGTGGGTTTGGATGGTGGGTTGAGGGTTTGAATGGAAGGTTGAGGGTTTGGATGGTAGGGTGAGGGTTTGGGTGGTGGGTTGAGGGGTAGGATGGTGGGTTGAGTGTTAGGATGGTGGGTTGAGGGTTTGGATGGTTGGTGGGGGGTTATTTTTAATTTTTAATTTTATTTCACCTTTATTTAACCAGGTAGGCCAGTTGAGAACAAGTTCTCATATACAACAGCGACCTGGCCAAGATAAAGCAAAGCAGTTCGACACATACAACAACACAGAGGTACACATGGAATAAACAAACATACAATCAATAATACTGTAGAAAAATCTATATACAGCATGTGCAATTGAGGTAGGATTATAGAGGTAAGGCAATAAATAGGCCGTGGTGGCGAAGTAATTACAATATAGCAATTAAACACTGGAATGGTAGAATGTGCAGAAGATGAATGTGCAAGTAGAGATACTGGGGTGCACATTTTTTATTTATTTTTTAAATATATATATCATACACACACACACATTTTTGTAATAATGACAATTGCAACAATACTGAATGAACAATGAACACTTTTATTTTAACTTAATATAATACATAAATACACACACACGCACACAGCTCTGAAGTGACAATGATACTGAAGAGTCTGCTTAGGAGACAAATACTCTCAACTGTTTGAATAAAAATAGAGTTTAAGTTACCTGTGATGAATGTTGAAAACAAACACTTTAATTTCTATATGCAGGAAATCCTATTTTAATAATGGGCAGGGGGCTGGGTTTTAGTGAAAGAGCGGGAGACTGGAACAGAGGCGAAGCTGTGCTATCGTAAATACAGTATCTTATGCATTCTAAATTACCGCCCATTTGGAAAAGGAAAATGCAATAAATATTTACTCTGAGCTGCGCTTCAGTAGGTTGGTGGTAGATGGAAGACCGTGTTGCCAAACCGAGTCCTCTGTCCTTTGAAGAATGTCTCTGGTGGTCACTGGATACGTTGTAGTAACGTCGTTGTGTAGTAGACGGGATACTCTGACTGTCCTTCCTAACCTGCGTTTGTAGCAGCTGTTGCTAACTCAACGGCTAGGAGGTATCACTTCTGTAGTGAATACGAGTTCAAAGTTCATACCATTCACAACCAAAGTTCATGCTGATGTTGGCTTAGTTCTGTAGTTATTATCTGAACCATTCTGACATGGGATCGTCACCCTCATCTCCTCGGAACAGAAAGTTATATTTTTGTCAATGGCTTTATATAGTGGAGGGAGAGGGGTGTGTCTGAAAAGTTTATTACCCATGTCTCTTCACAGGGGCGGGCCACTGGTTGAGCAGAGGCCCAAACTTATGAAAACCCAAATCTCTCATTTGGAAGCTAAAATTACATTTAATCTCTTCACAAATAATTTCATATTCAAACATTTGAATTAAACAACAATTCCATGTGAATCTGATACCTCTGATGTTTATACTTTCCACAGTAGAGTTTATGTCATTCTATCATTGATGAGAATGTGTCAGAGGGCAACCGAACTGACATAATATACCTTAAGTATCACCGCATATGTTCAGTTGGTCGGATTACCAGAATATAGTTCATTTCCCCCCAACTTCTGATGTTCCCGGAATCTCTATTTTAACCAAAGGGGCTTTCTAATGTCACATCAGTAGGGAAGAGGAACGGGGGAGGGGGGAAAGAGGTATTTATGACTGTCATAAACCTACCCCCAGGCCAACGTCATGACAGATGGTAGGTTGAGGGTTAGAATGGTGTGTTGAGGGTTATGGTGGTGGGTTGAGGGTTTGGATGGTTGGTGGAGTGTGGAGGGTTAGGATGTTCGGTGGAGGTTTAGAATGTTTTTTTGAATGTTAGGATGGTGGATGGAGGGTTAGGATGGGGGGTGTTGGGTTAGGATGGTGGGTTGAGGGTTTGGATGGTGGGTGGAGGGTTAGGATGGTGGGTTAGCATGGTGAGGTGAGGGTTAGGATGGTGGGTGGAAGGTTCAGATGGTGGGTGGAGGTTTAGGATGGTGGGTGGAGGTTTAGGATGGTGGGTGGAGGTTTTGGATGGTGGTTTGAGTGTTTGGATGGTGGGTTGAGGGTTAGGATGGTGGGTGGAAGGTTAGGATGGAGGTTGGAGGGTTAGGATGGTTGGTGGAAGGTTAGGATAGTTGGTGGAGGGTTTTGATCGTAGGTTGAGGTTTTTGATGGTAGGTTGAGGGTTAGGATGATGAGTTGAGGGTTAGGATGGTGGGTTAGGATGGTGGGTTGAGGGTTAGGATGATGGTTGGAGGGTTAGGATTGTGGGTGAAAGGTTAGGATCGTTGGTGGAGGGTTAGGATGGTGGGTGGAGGGTTAGGATCATGGGTTGAGGGTTAGGATGGTGGATAGAGGTTTAGGATGGTTTGTTGAGTTTTAGGATGGTGGGTGGAGGGTTAGGATGGTTGGTGTGAGGTAAGGTGGTCTTTGAAAGGCTTTGATCCAATTTGACCCCCCAATTGTCCTGTAATCATGGTCAAATTGGGACACCTATGTTTGTGCAATTGGTTTCAAATCTGTACTAGCTCGACGTGTGATGAAAGTGTTTGACAGTGGAGATGTTTGCACTGCAACTCAGTGCAGTGTTGTAATTGTTAGTGCTTACGTGTAAATCAGAGTTCGTCAACTAGGTTCGGCTTTGTGCCAAATGTACTTTGAGCCAATATTCGGCGGGCAAGAACATAATTAGCATGTAAAAATAGGACAATTTATATAAATTCAGTGACAATAACATAGTAATTTCTGATCTAAATATGCTCTTAAAATTACTAATGTCGCTATTCAATTATAATTTTTTCTCTATTTCTCTGTGTGTTGATTGGTTGGGAAAAACAGTTCTGAGTAGCCTACTGTAGTCTACACACCTTTTTTTAACGTCAACATTCGTTCAGAACAATTAGCTTGATAGCAAGAGAAAATGTTGCTCTCAAAAAGTATCAAAAGAAAGGTAGATGATGAAAATTGACCTTTCAGGGAAAAAAGGACAGTGAGATATGCATGTATCTCACCATCTTTCTCCAATGCCAAGCCAGTGTGTCTTATTTGCAATGACAATGTCGCTGTTTGCAAAGAATTGAATCTCAGACGGCATTATGAATCTAAGCATGGTACTTTCAAAGTGGCCTTCCCGCCCCAGACAGAGGCCTGACGCAGAACAATTTAAGCATTGACTGCAAGCTACACACATGGAAGCAGAATCCTCCTACCGCGGCCTGACCCAAGAACAGAAGGTCACAAGTGCCTTCATAAAAGCATCCTGGGTTATAACCAATCACAACATGTCCATCACAGACGCGGATATATTTAAAAAGTGCATGGTGACAGTTTTGGAGGAATTGGCTACCGACAAGTCTATGGAAAGCATAATTGCGTCTGTCAAACAGGTGCCCCTGTCTGCGTCAACAGCCACCTTTATGCTCTGGTGGATCATCTGCATAGGATTGTTCTGGAGGGGCTCAGTCATGCTGAGCATTTTCCCCTGGCTATTGATGAGAGTACTGACAACACTGATGTAGCACAGTTGTGTGTATATGTCTGTTATTTTCATGGAAATTACTTTATAAAAGAGTTACTGGCACTGATTCCCCTCGAAGGACACATATTCACAAATCTGGAAGAATTGTTTACGCAGCATGGCTTGTCATTCGAAAAAGTCAACTTTGTTGTCACCGACGGGGCTCCTGCTATGGTGGGCAGATACAGGGGCCTGGAAATCGCCCCACAAATGAATGGCTTGCATTGTCTCATCCATCAGAGTGTGCTGTGTGCCAGACTAAACGGTGAGCTAAAAGATGTGATGGATAAAGTAATGTGCATAATCAACTTTGTCAGGGGGACATCAAGCAACACGACACCATCTTTTCTGCAAGCCTGTGACAGAATCAGAGGAGGCCACCCTCGATGATCTCCTGCTTCACAACAATGTGCGCTGGCTGAGTAAAGGAAAAGCTCTATTTGGCTGACATATATTCTGGTTAAATCTGCAGTTACAAGGAAGAGGGACAACAGTAATGGACATGGTGGAAAAACTTGAGGCCTTGAGTTGAGTTGTTCGATTTGGACTTGTCATCTGGAAGGCTACTGCACTTCAGCACACTGAAGAAACGACAGGCTGAGGGACCAGGCCGCTGCATTGTCACAGAGGTGATGGAAGATTTCATCAAGCAGCTGAGGGACCATGTCTCCACCAGATTTGAAGACTACAGCCCAAGGATATCATTGTGTTTGTACGTGATCCTTTCACAGTCCGCCCAGGTGGAGAATTCTCGTCCCTTGCTAAGAAAACGATACCCTCGCTGGATGAGGCCGCAATTCAAACTGAACTGATTGAACTCCAGACATCGAGCCAATCAGGGATGCGCTCGGGAGTGCCGAGTCCTTGTGTGCGTTTTGGGTGGCATGCTCAGAGGAATACAGCACAATAAAGTATCTAGCATTCCTCCTTTTCCAATATGACGCACGACAGGAACCGGCTTTCACAAAGGTTAATCGAGGACTGCCTGCACATCAAAATCACATCCCTCTCACCAGACATCCACACGATCGTGTCCGAGGGGAAATGCAATTTTTCCCATTAAGTAAGTAAATTAGTATTTAATAAATAGTTATAGGTAACTAACATTATTGTGATTATTATTATTTTTATTAGTGCTTATCCAGCAATATTTAGGTCTCATGCTGACAGAATTTTCTGTTGGTTTTGTCATTACAGGAGACTCCCGATACATCCCGAGACTCCCGATACATCCCGAGACTCCCTATACAGACATTCAGACACAAACATCGCCTTTTTTTCTTTAAATATTGTTTTATGTAGGATGCTACATTTTTGGCCAGTTGCAGTTGTAAGTAGACCTAATAAAAATAAAACACTTCTATTAGGCCATTGTTTTTTCTAGTGAAAGATACTGTTAAGCCACATAGCCTACCTCAGCAAGTTAAGTTATTTTATATGGGCCTTGGTTCACAATTAATAAACTCCAATTAAGCCCCCTTGTTGTTTGTAAAGTCAAATTAAAATTAAGATTATTGTTGAAATGAATTATTCGACTGGTGTAGTTTTTCTCCATCTGTTGCTGGGCAGTTGGGCTCCATCTGTTGCATAACAAGTTTGCTATATTTTCAGCACCAGGCGCCTTCTATTGATTGCGCTGTGGTTGCAGCTTTACGTTTCAGCACCACAAAATGGTCCGCTGCCTGCTTTATTAGTTGACTGTCTCCTGCATTCTCTCTCCTCATTAATTAAGTTAAAATGTAACTTTTACATTATTTACTTCCTTCTTGGTACATTGCATTTGGGACTTTTTGCATCTCAGGTCCAAGTTAATATACAGTTTAAGTCGGAAGTTTACATACACCTTAGCCAAATACATTGAAACTGTTTTTCACAATTACTAACATTTAATCCTAGTAAAAATACCCTGTCTTAGGTCAGTTAGGATCACCACTTTATTTTAAGAATGTGAAATGTCAGAATAATAGTGGAGAGAATTATTTATTTCAGCTTTTATTTCTTTCATCACATTCCCAGTGGGTAGCATTGCCTTTACATTGTTTAACTTGGGTCAAACGTTTCCGGTAGCCTTCCACAAGCTTCCCATAATAACTTGGGTGACAGAGCTGGTGTAACTGAGTCAGGTTTGTAGGTCGCACACGCTTTTTCAGTTCTGCCCACACATTTTCAATAGGATTGAAGTCAGGGCTTTGTGATGGCCACTCCAATACTTTGACTTTGTTGTCCTTAAGCCATTTTGCCACAACTTTGGAAGTATGCTTGCGGTCATTGTCCATTTGGAAGACCCACTTGCTGTCACGTTCTGACCTTTATTTCCTTTGTTTTGTCTTTATTTAGTATGGTCAGGGCGTGAGTTGGGGTGGGCAGTCTATGTTTGTATTTTCTATGTTTTCCTTTTTCTGTGTTTGGCCTGATATGGTTCTCAATCAGAGGCAGGTGTTTTGTGTTGTCTCTGATTGGGAACCATATTTAGGTAGCCTGTTTTGTGTTGGGTTTTGTGGGTGGTTGTTTTCAGTCTTTGTGTGTCTGCACCAGATAGAACTGTTTCGGTTGTCACTTTTGTTGTTTTGTATTTTGAGTGTTCACCTTTATTAAAGTAAGATGAACAATTACCACGCTGCGCATTGGTCCTCCGATCCTTCTAACTTACCCTCCTCAGACGAGGAAGACGACAGCCGTTACAGAACCACCCACCAAGAAAGGACCAAGCAGCGTGATAATGGGCAGCAGCAGGAGCGGCAGGGATCGCAGGACTACTGGACCTGGGAGGAGAATCTGGACTATACAACTTGGGAAGAAATAGAGAGGTGGTCGGTGGACCCAGGGAGAGTGCCGGAGCCCGCCTGGGATTCGTTGGAGCAGTGTGAGGAGGGTTACAGGAGAATGGAGGAGGCTACACGCACACGGCAGCGCAACAGGAGAAAGAGGCAGCCCCAAGAATTTCTTGGGGGGGGCACACGGGGAGTGTGGCGAAGTCAGGTAGGAGACCTGCGCCAACTTCCCGTGCTTACCGTGGAGAGCGAGAGTACGGGCAGACACCGTGTTATGCGGAAGAGGGCACGGTGTCTCCTGTACGTGTGCATAGCCCGGTGCGGTACATAGCAGCACCTCGTATCGGCCGGGCTAGATTGGGCATTGAGCCAGGTGCCATGAAGCCGGCTCTACGCATCTGGTCTCCAGTGCGTCTCCTCGGGCCAGGGTACATGGCACCAGCACTAAGCATGGTGTCTCCTGTACGTGTACATAGCCCAGTGCGGCTTATTCCACCTCGCCGCACTGGCATGGCTACAGTGAGCATCCAGCCAGGTAGGGTTGGGCAGGCTCGGTGCTCGAGACCTGTAGTGCGCCTCCACGGTCCGGTCTATCCGGTGCCTTCTCCAAGCACCAGCCCTCCTGTGGCAGCCCCACGTACCAGTCCTCCTGTTGCAGTCCCTCGCACCAGCCCTCCGGTGCCTACACCACGCACCAGGCTTCCTGTGCGTCTCCAGAACCCTGTAAGCCCTGTTCCTCCTCCCCGCACTCGCCCAATGGTGCGTGTTCCCAGCCCGGTACCACACGTTCCGGCACCACGCACCAGGCCTACTGTGCGCCTCAGCAGGACAGAGTCTTCCGTCTGTCCAGCGCCGCCTGAGCTGCTCGTCTGTCCAGCGCCGCCTGAGCTGCTCGTCTGTCCAGCGCCGCCTGAGCTGCCCGTCTGCCCAGCGCCGCCTGAGCTGCCCGTCTGCCCAGCGCCGCCTGAGCTGCCCGTCAGTACATCGCCATCTGAGCTGCCCGTCTGTCCAGCGCCATCTGAGCTGCCCGTCTGTCCAGCTCCATCTGAGCCGCCCGTCTGTCCAGCGCCGTCTGAGCCGCCCGTCTGTCCTGAGCCATCAGAGCCGCCCGTCTGTCCTGAGCCGCTAGAGCCGCCCGTCAGTCAGGAGCCGCTAGAGCCGTCCGTAAGTCAGGAGCCGCCAGAGCCGCCCGCCAGTCAGGAACCGCCAGAGCCGCCCGCCAGTCAGGAGCCGCCAGAGCCGCCCGCCAGTCAGGAGCCGCCAGAGCCGCCCGCCAGTCAGGAGCCGCCAGAGCCGCCCGCCAGTCAGGAGCCGCCAGAGCCGCCCGCCAGTCAGGAGCCGCCAGAGCCGCCCGCCAGTCAGGAGCCGCCATAGCCGCCCGCCAGTCAGGAGCCGCCATAGCCACCCGCCAGTCAGGAGCCGCCAGAGCCGCCCGCCAGTCAGGAGCCGCCAGAGCCGCCCGCCAGTCAGGAGCCGCCAGAGCCGCCCGCCAGTCAGGAGCCGCCAGAGCCGCCCGCCAGTCAGGAGCCGCCAGAGCCGCCCGCCCGTCAGGAGCCGCCAGAACCGCCCGCCCGTCAGGAGCCGCCAGAGCCGCCCGCCCGTCAGGAGCCGCCAGAGCCGCCCGCCCGTCAGGAGCCGCCAGAGCCGCCCGCCCGTCAGGAGCCGCCATAGCCGCCCGCCAGTCAGGAGCCGCCATAGCCGCCCGCCAGTCAGGAGCCGCCAGAGCCGCCCGCCAGTCAGGAGCCGCCAGAACCGCCCGCCAGTCAGGAGCCGCCAGAGCCACCCGCCCGTCAGGAGCCGCCAGAGCCGCCCGCCCGTCAGGAGCCGCCAGAGCCGCCCGCCAGTCAGGAGCCGCCAGAGCCGCCCGCCAGTCAGGAGCCGCCAGAGCCGCACGCCAGTCAGGAGCCGCCAGAGCCGCCCGCCCGTCAGGAGCCGCCAGAGCCGCCCGCCAGTCAGGAGCCGCCATAGCCGCCCGCCAGTCAGGAGCCGCCATAGCCACCCGCCAGTCAGGAGCCGCCAGAGCCGCCCGCCAGTCAGGAGCCGCCAGAGCCGCCCGCCAGTCAGGAGCCGCCAGAGACGCCCGCCCGTCAGGAGCCGCCAGAGCCGCCCGCCCGTCAGGAGCCGCCAGAACCGCCCGCCCGTCAGGAGCCGCCAGAACCGCCCGCCAGTCAGGAGCCGCCAGAGCCACCCGCCCGTCAGGAGCCGCCAGAGCCGCCCGCCCGTCAGGAGCCGCCAGAGCCGCCCGCCAGTCAGGAGCCGCCAGAGCCGCCCGCCAGTCAGGAGCCGCCAGAGCCGCCCGCCAGTCAGGAGCTGCCAGAGCCGCCCGCCAGTCAGGAGCTGCCAGAGCCGCCCGCCAGTCAGGAGCTGCCAGAGCCGCCCTTCAGTCCGGAACCGCCCTTCAGTCCGGAGCCGCCCTTCAGTCCGGAGCCGCCCTTCAGTCCGGAGCCGCCCTTCAGTCCGGAGTTGCCCCTCAGTCCGGAGTTGCCCCTCAGTCCGGAGTTGCCCCTCAGTCCGGAGTTGCCCTTCAGTCCGGAGCTGCCTCTCAGTCCGGAGGAGTTTCCTCAGTCCAGAGGCGCTCCTCAGTCCGGTGGGGCCCTTTATTAAGGTTCTCAGGCCAAGGTCGGCGGCGAGGGTCGCCGCCTAAAGGACGCTAAGAAAGCGGACAAAGACAATGGTGGAGTGGGGTCCATGTCCAGCGCCAGAGCCGCCACCGCGGACAGATGTCCACCCAGACCCTCCCCTATAGGTTCAGGTTTTGCGGCCGGAGTTTGCACCTTGGGGGGGGGGGGGGGGTGTACTGTCACGTTCTGACCTTTATTTCCTTTGTTTTGTCTTTATTTAGTATGGTCAGGGCGTGAGTTGGGGTGGGCAGTCTATGTTTGTATTTTCTATGTTTTCCTATTTCTGTGTTTGGCCTGATATGGTTCTCAATCAGAGGCAGGTGTTTTGTGTTGTCTCTGATTGGGAACCATATTTAGGTAGCCTGTTTTGTGTTGGGTTTTGTGGGTGGTTGTTTTCAGTCTTTGTGTGTCTGCACCAGATAGAACTGTTTCGGTTGTCACTTTTGTTGTTTTGTATTTTGAGTGTTCACCTTTATTAAAGTAAGATGAACAATTACCACGCTGCACATTGGTCCTCCGATCCTTCTAACTTACCCTCCTCAGACGAGGAAGACGACAGCCGTTACACTTGCGACCAAGCTTTAACTTCCTGACTGATGTCTTGAGATGTTGCTTCAATATATTCACATAATTGTCCTCCTCATGAAGCCATATATTTTGTGAAGTGCACCACTCCCTCCTGCAGCAAAGCACTCCTACAACATGATGTTGCCACCCCCGTGCTTCACGGTTGGGATGGTGTTCTTCGGCTTGCAAGCCTCCACCTTTTTTCTCCAAACATAATGATGGTCATTATGTCCAAACAGTTCTATTTTTCTTTCATCAGACCAGAGGAAATTTCTCCAAAAAGTATGCTCTTTGTCCCCATGTGCAATTGCAAACCGTAGTCTGGCTTTTTATGGCGGTTTTGGAGCAGTGGCTTCTTCCTTGCTGAGCGGCCTTTCAAGTTATGTCGATATAGGACTCGTTTTACTGTGGATATAGATACTTTTGTACTTATTTGTACCTCCAGCATCTTCACAAGGTCCTTTGCTGCTGTTCTGGGATTGATTCGCACTTTTCACACCAAAGTACGTTCATCTCTAGGAGACAGAACGCGTCTCCTTCCTGAGCGGTATGACGGTTGCGTGGTCCCATGGTGTTTATACTTCCGTACTATTGTTTGTACAGATGAACGTGGTACCTTCAGGCATTTTGAAGGAACCAAAATGAGGTCTTGGCTGATTTATTTTGATTTTCCCATGATGTCAAGCAAAGAGGCACTGAGTTTGAAGGTAGGCTTTGAAATACATCCACAGGTACACCCCCAATTGACTCAAATTACGTCAATTAGCCTATCAGAAGCTTCTAAAGCCATGACATAATTTTCTGGAATTTTCCAATCTGTTTAAAGGCACAGTCAACTTAGTGTATGTAAACTTCTGACACACTGTTATTGTGGTACAGTGAATTATAAGTAAAATAATCTGTGTGTAAACAATTGTTGGGAAAATTACTTGTCTCATGCACAAAGTAGATGTCCTAACCGACTTGCCAAAATTATAGTTTGTTAACAAGACATTTGTGGAGTGGTTGAAAAACAAGTTTTAATGACTCCAACCTATGTGTATGTAACCTTCCGACTTCAACTGTATATATATATATTTTTTTAATGAAACAAATATTCCTAATTAATTTGGGGGGCTTTGTGGGACCAAATAATATTGCTGGCGGGCCAGATTTGGCCCACATGCCGCCAGTTGGGGAACCTTGCTGTAGAACGTAGTGACCAAGTCTGTTCTACAATATGAAGCAGCAGTACTAACAGAAGGAGGGAAGGTGGCTCTCGCAGACCCATTTCAACCTGACTCAGTAGCACATCATCTATCCAGTGTGTGACAATAAAACATGTTTTTTTTGTTTCTCTTTCTCGCTCTCTCATTCTCTGACCTAATATTGTCCCGGTGCTAAAAGAGACATTGTGGTAGAGCGATACAAAAGCCAGGATACGTTCAGGGTCTTGTAATTTGAAAATAAAAGCTGTCACATTGGCAACAAAGAGAGGAGTCTGAGCGTGGCAGGCCAACAGTGCTGGATCTGTGAACACTTGATATGCATAAGACAGCAGGTGATTTGTAGAAGAAGAGAACATTGGGGATAAGAGGCTTGTGTCTAGTTTTAAGGAGCAACCCCTAGGCAGTATTTGTGCTCTGTGCTAGCTCTTGGCTGTCAGATCAATATGAAAAGGCACTGCGCTCAGTTTGCATGCATGAGACAAGCAAAATATGTATTTTACATTTTCTTTGAAGTCCAGTCTGAAATTGTACAGTTAGCTTACTCAGACATACTCAGGCATACTCAGTTATACTCAGGCATACTCACACATACTCAGACATACTTGGGTATACTCGGGTATACTCAAACATACTCAGCCATAATTAGGACATACTCGTACATTCGGACATACTCGTACATACTCAGACACACTCGCGCATACTCAGACATACCCAGACATACTCGGGTATACTCCGTTATACTCAGGTATACTCAGACAGACATACTCAGACATACTCAGGTATACTTGGTTATACTCAGGTATACTCAGTAGAGGTCGACCGATTATGATTTTTCAATGCCGATACCGATTATTGGAGAACAAAAAAAGCCGATACCGATTAATCGGCCGATTTATTTATAAAAATAAAAATAAATTAATATACACTGCTCAAAAAAATTAAGGGAACACTAAAATAACACATCCTAGATCTGAATAAATGAAATATTCTTATTAAATACTTTTTTCTTTACATAGTTGAATGTGCTGACAACAAAATCACACATAAATTATCAATGGAAATCAAATTTATCAACCCATGGAGGTCTGGATTTGGAGTCACACTCAAAATTAAAGTGGAAAACCACACTACAGGCTGATCCAACTTTGATGTAATGTCCTTAAAACAAGTCAAAATGAGGCTCAGTAGTGTGTGTGGCCTCCACGTGCCTGTATGACCTCCCTACAACGCCTGGGCCAACTCCTGGACAGTGTGGTGCAACGTGGCGTTGGTGGATGGAGCGAGACATGATGTCCCAGATGTGCTCAATTGGATTCAGGTCTGGGGAACGGGCGGGCCAGTCCATAGCATCAATGCCTTCCTCTTGCAGGAACTGCTGACACATTCCAGCCACATGAGGTCTAGCATTGTCTTGCATTAGGAGGAACCCAGGGCCAACCGCATCAGCATATGGTCTCACAAGGGGTCTGAGGATCTCATCTCGGTACCTAATGGCATTCAGGCTACCTCTGGCGAGCACATGGAGGGCTGTGCGGCCCCCCAAAGAAATGCCACCCCACACCATGACTGACCCATCGCCAAACCGGTCATGCTGGAGGATGTTGCAGGCAGCAGAACGTTCTCCACGGCGTCTCCAGACTCTGTCACATCTGTCACATGTGCTCATGTGCTCAGTGTGAACCTGCTTTCATCTGTGAAGAGCACAGGGCGCCAGTGGCGAATTTGCCAATCTTGGTGTTCTCTGGCAAATGCCAAACGTCCTGCACGGTGTTGGGTTGTAAGCACAACCCCCACCTGTGGACGTCGGGCCCTCATACCACCCTCATGGAGTCTGTTTCTGACCGTTTGAGCAGACATATGCACATTTGTGGCCTGCTGGAGGTCATTTTGCAGGGCTCTGGCAGTGCTCCTCCTGCTCCTCCTTGCATAAAGGCGGAGGTTGCGGTCCTGCTGCTGGGTTGTTGCCCTCCTACGGCCTCCTCCACGTCTCCTGATGTACTGGCCTGTCTCCTGGTAGCGCCTCCATGCTGACAGCAAACCTTCTTGCCACAGCTCGCATTGATATGCCATCCTGGATGAGCTGCACTACCTGAGCCACTTGTGTGGGTTGTAGACTCCGTCTCATGCTACCACTAGAGTGAAAGCACCGCCAGCATTCAAAAGTGACCAAAACATCAGCCAGGAAGCATAGGAACTGAGAAGTGGTCTGTGGTCACCACCTGCAGAACCACTCCTTTATTGGGGGTGTCTTGCTAATTGCCTATAATTTCCACCTGTTGTCTATTCCATTTGCACAACAGCATGTGCAATTTATTGTCAATCAGTGTTGCTTCCTAAGTGGACAGTTTGATTTCACAGAAGTGTGATTGACTTGGAGTTACATTGTGTTGTTTAAGTGTTCCCTTTATTTTTTTGAGCAGTGTATATATATATATATATATATCATACACACACACACATTTTTGTAATAATGACAATTGCAACAATACTGAATGAACAATGAACACTTTTATTTTAACTTAATATAATACATAAATACACACACACGCACACAGCTCTGAAGTGATAATGATACTGAAGAGTCTGCTTAGGAGACAAATACTCTCAACTGTTTGAATAAAAATTGAGTTTAAGTTACCTGTAATGAATGTTGAAAACAAAAACTTTAATTTCTATATGCAGGAAATCCTATTTTAATAATGGGCATGGTAAGAATTGACAACCAAAGTGCGAGTCATAATTCCCATGACACCTTCTAGCAAAATCTGAAAAGCGGTTCCTATAGATATCCATAGGACAAGGTAACTCTGATCAATATTGGCTAAATATAAGTGAAGATAAAAACATGTGTTGAGTGGATTTATGAAAATATGTTGATAAACGTTACCTTAAAAAAAAACAAAAAAAACAATCTGCAAATCGGCGCCCAAAATTACTGATTTCCGATTGTTATGAAAACTTGAAATCGGCCCCGATTAATCGGTCGACCTCTAATACTCAGACACACTCAGACATACTCATGCAGCCAGAAGCAAAGATCTTGTGATTCTTCTTATGAACCAATGAACCAACTCACCATTTGTCAGATTAACATATACATGTACAGTACATCAACTGTCCCAACAAACAGCATCTACTGCTTATGTCACTTTTAGGATAAAAAATGAGTACAGTACTACAATGTCCCCTTTAACCAATCACATACCCAAAGCACAGTCACAGACGCTTTACACTGTCAATATGCCAGTTCATTACTACGACAGCTCAAAGGGTAAGAGTGCCTTCAAGTGTTCCTTCAAGTGACAACAATACAATGTAGACAAGTGTGATGCAACTATGCAGAAAGCCAAACACAGATCATGGTATTTTGTTGCTGGGGAGGCTTTAGGTTTGGCATCAGATGTGTAGTACTTTAGTCTTCACAAGGCAGCTGGCCATACACAGGATTGCACCATATTTTAGCAGTTCAAAATACTTTAGTGCAGTGCCTGTTCACGGGTGTTCTTTATGGGCTAATATGTTTAGGTGTGTCGTATATCACATTATACAGCATGTCCCGCCTCCCCGTGCAACCACTGAGGTGGATCCGAGAGGGTTTCAGAAGAACGTCTAAGCTCCATCATGGCTAGTGAGAGAGCGAGTGGCAGCAGCATCATCGTGCCGCTGTACACTCTGCTCTGTCATGTGAGGAGGTGGGGGAGCAGATCCCATGTTTTATAGATGACATTAAAGAAGCATGCCCAAGCTGGGCTGGCTGCAATGAACTGTAACCACGCCAAAACACCAAGACAATAAACAAACAAATTGGTTGCCTGGGAGCCAGCAGGGTCCCAGTCACTATGGGCTGATGCTGTGCACAGTACAGAGCAGTACGGTGCAGGCAGGCTGCTGCTGGCTGCTCCTCAGATTAGACAGTGAAACACAACTCTATCTCATATTTATTTATGATTATTTGGTGTCACTCTACTACTGCAGTGTTTCCCATATATTAATTTGCCAGATGCAAATACAAATATATATATTTTTTAAATGACCTTAAATGACTAAAAGCAGATATAAATTATATAGAAAGATAATGGAGCTGTATCATTTTTTATGAGATCATCTTTGAGAACTAACAACCACCAGAATAAAACTACACAGTGAGGGAGAATCTAAAATGCCCAATATTTCATGGCATGGGGCCCCCATTGATTTTGATATAATGTTTGAGTCACTCAGATAGCATGAGAACACATCATACCCCATGGCAAAATGTGTAGAATTGTAGGAAATTAGCTTTAAAGTAAAATGTCTAGTGGTTCCAGTTTCCTATGATATATGACCTACAGTGCCTCCACATGTTGTTGTGTTGCATGAATTTAAAATTGATTACATTTAGGTTTTGTGTCACTGTCCTACACACAATACCCCATAAGTTCAAAGTGGAATTCATTTTTTGCTAAATGTTTACAAATTAATTAAAAATTAAAAGCTGAAATGTCTTGAGTCAATAAGTATTCAACCCCTTTGTTAAGACAAGCCTAAATAAATTCATGAATAAAACATTGCTTAACAAGTCACATAAAAAGTTGAATGGACTCAATAATAGTGTTTAACATGATTTTTGAATGACTACCTCATCTCTGTACTCACACATACAATTATCTGTAAGGTCCCTCAAACGAGCAGGGGATTTCAACCACAAATTCAACCACAAAGACTAGGGATGTTTTCCAATGCCTCGCAAAGAAGGCCACCTATTGGTAGATGGTGGGGGAAAAGCAGTCATTGATCATGGTGAAGTTATTAATTACACTTTGGATGGTGTATCAATACACCCAGTAACTACAAATATCCAGGCATCCTTCCTAACTCAGTTGCAAGAGGGGAAGGAAACCGCACAGGGATTTCACCATGAGACCAATGGTGACTTTAAGACAGTTCCAGAGTTTAATGGCTGTGATAACTGAGGATGAATCAACATCATTGTAGTTTCTCCACAATACTAACCTAATTGACAGAGTTAAAAGAAGGAAGCCTATAAAGAACACAAATATTCCAAAACATGCATCCTGTTTACAACAAGGCCCTAAAGTAATATTACAAAACATCCATCCTGTTTACAACAAGGCCCTAAAGTAATATTACAAAACATGCATCCTGTTTACAACAAGGCCCTAAAGTAATATTCCAAAACATGCATCCTGTTTACAACAAGGCCCTAAAGTAATATTCCAAAACATGCATCCTGTTTACAACAAGGCCCTAAAGTAATATTCCAAAACATGCATCCTGTTTACAACAAGGCCCTAAAGTAATATTCCAAAACATGCATCCTGTTTACAACAAGGCCCTAAAGTAATATTACAAAACATGCATCCTGTTTACAACAAGGCCCTAAAGTAATATTCCAAAACATGCATCCTGTTTACAACAAGGCCCTAAAGTAATATTCCAAAACATGCATCCTGTTTACAACAAGGCCCTAAAGTAATATTCCAAAACATGCATCCTGTTTACAACAAGGCCCTAAAGTAATATTCCAAAACATCCATTCTGTTTACAACAAGGCCCTAAAGTAATATTACAAAACATGCATTCTGTTTACAACAAGGCCCTAAAGTAATATTCCAAAACATGCATCCTGTTTGCAACAAGGCCCTAAAGTAATATTGCAAAAAAATGTGGCAAAGCAAATCACTTTTTGTCCTGAATACAAAGTGTTATGTTTGGTGCAAATCCAATACCACACATTACTTAGTACCACTCTACATATTTTCAAGCATAGAGGTGGCTGCATCATGTTATGGGAATGCTTGTGAAAATAAACGGAATGCAGCTAAGCACAGGCAAAATCCTAGAGGAAAACCTGGTACAGTCTGCTTTCCACCAGACACTGGGAGATGAATTCACTTTTCAGCAGGACAATAACCTAAAACACAAGGCCAAATCTACACTGGTTTTGCTTACCAAGAAGTCAGTGAATGTTCCTATGTGGCTGAGTTACAGTTTTGACTTAAATCAGCTTGAATATCTATGGCAAGACCTGAAAATGGTTGTCTAGCAATGATCAACAACCAATTTGACAGAGCTTGAAGAATTTTGAAAATAATAATGGGCAAATGTTGCACAATCCAGGTGTGGAAAGTTCTTAGAGACTTACCCAGAAACACTCAAACCAAATCAAAGTTTATTTGTCACGTGTGCTGAATACAACAAATGTAGACCTTGCAATGAAATGCTTACTTACAGGCTCTAACCAATAGTGTAAAAAAAGGTATTAGGTGAACAGTAGGTAGGTAAAGAAATAAAACAACAGTAAAAAGACAGACTATATACAGTAGCGAGGTTATAAAAGTAGCAAGGCTACATACAGCCACCGGTTAGTCAGGCTGAGTGAGGTAGTATGTACATGTAGATATGGTTAAAGTGACTATGCATATATGATGAACAGAGAGTAGCAGTAGCGTAAAAGAGGGGTTGGCGGGTAGTGGGTAGGACACAATGCAGATAGCCCGGTTAGCCACTGTGCGGGAGCACTGATTGGTTGGCCCAATTGACGTAGTATGTACATGAATATATAGTTAAAGTGACTATGCATATATGATAAACAGAGAGTAGCAGTAGCGTAAAAAGAGGGGTTGGGGGGAGGGGCACACAATGCAAATAGTTTGGGTTACCATTTGATTACCTGTTCAGAAGTCTTATGGCTTGGGGGTAAAAACTGTTGAGAAGCCTTTTTGTCCTAGACTTGGCACTCCGATACCGCTTGCCATGGGGTAGTAGAGAGAACAGTCTATGACTGGGGTGGCTGGGCTCTTTGACAATTTTTAGGGCCTTCCTCTGACACTGCCTGGTGTAGAGGTCCTGGATGGCAGGCAGTTTAGCCCCAGTGATGTACTGGGCCGTACGCACTACCCTCTGTAGTGCCTTGCAGTCAGAGGCCGAGCAGTTGCCGTACCAGGCAGTGATGCAACCAGTCAGGATGCTCTCGATGTTGCAGCTGTAAAACCTTTTGAGGATCTCAGGACCCATGCCAAATCTTTTTAGTTTCCTGAGGGGGAATAGGCTTTGTCGTGCCCTCTTCACGACTGTCTTGGTGTGTTTGGACCATTCTAGTTTGTTGTTGATGTGGACACCAAGGAACTTGAAACTCTCAACCTGCTCCACTACAGCCCCGTTGATGA
This sequence comes from Salvelinus alpinus, assembly GCF_045679555.1. Classification (NCBI taxonomy): domain Eukaryota; kingdom Metazoa; phylum Chordata; class Actinopteri; order Salmoniformes; family Salmonidae; genus Salvelinus; species Salvelinus alpinus. The sequence goes on along the minus strand of NC_092087.1, from coordinate 15,398,346 downwards.
GAATGGGGGCGTGCTCAGTCCTCCTTTTCCTGTAGTCCACAATAATCTCCTTCGTCTTGGTTACGTTGAGGGATAGGTTGTTATTCTGGCACCACCCAGCCAGATCTCTCTGGATCAGGCCTACCACTGTTGGGTCGTCTGCAAACTTAATGATGGTGTTGGAGCCGTGCCTGGCCATGCAGCCATGGGTGAACAGGAAGTACAGGAGGGGACTGAGCACGCACCCCTGGGGAGCTCCAGTGTTGAGAATCAGCGTGGCAGATGTGTTGCTACCTACCCTCACCACCTGGGGGTGGCCCGTCAGGAAGTCCAGGATCCAGTTGCAGAGGGAGGTGTTTAGTCCCAGGATCCTTAGCTTAGTGATGAGCTTTGAGGGTACTATGGTGTTGAACGCTGAGCTGTAGTCAATGAATAGCATTCTCACGTAAGTGTTCCTTTTGTCCAGGTGGGAAAGGGCAGTGTGGAGTGCAATAGAGATTGCATCGTCTGTGGATCTGTTTGGGCGGTATGCAAATTGGAGTGGATCTAGGGTTTTTGAGATAATGGTGTTGATGTGACCCATTACCAACCTTTCAAAGCACTTCATGGCTACAGACGTGAGTGCTACGGGTCTGTAGTCATTTAGGCAGGTTGTCTTTGTGTTCTTGGGCACAGGGACTATGGTGGTCTGCTTGAAACATGTTGGTATTACAGACTTAATCAGTTAATCAGGGACATGTTGAAAATGTCAGTGAAGACACCTGCCAGTTGGTCAGCACATGCCCGGAGCACACGTCCTGGTAATCCGTCTGGCCCCGCAGCCTTGTGTATGTTGACCTGTTTAAAGGTCTTACTCACGTCGGCTACGGAGAGCGTGATCAAAGGCGATTCTTACATGTATTGACTCTGGAGGATGAATACTTATCTAATCGAGATATATTAGTGTTTTATTTTTTATGTATTTATGTATTTATTTTACAAATGTTTTTCTTCCACTTTGACATTGCAGTGTATTTTTTGTAAATTGTTGACATAAAATGACAATTCAATCCATTTTACTCCCACTTTGTAACACAACAAAATGTGGAGAAAAGTCAAGGGGTATGAATACTTTCTGAAGGCACTGTATAATTGCTTGCAATATGATTGAAATAGTTTTCCTTCCCAAAACATTGTATGTAAGTATTTTAAAAAGCAGCTTTTCTGTTTTTGAATGGTGTGGGAGTACCCCAACAACAGAATGGTATGGGCATATACACGTCATAAAAAATATGAATACAAGTAGACCGCTGAAAAGCCAGCTCATCCTCATCTAGAATGCTAATTGGCCAGCTCATCTTCCTCAGGAGTATGACATCATGCTCTATGAGGAAATAGCAAGCATTTTTTTCCTCCAATTTATGCTTTGGCCACAAAAACAATTATAGGTGTCAACAACATTATTTGGATATGAGTTAACATAATATGATTTTAACTGGACAGTTACTTTAAAACTGCTAATTTTCTTGCAGTTCATGACGAACTGTGTAGAATTGAAGGGAACTAGCTTTAAAACTGTACATTTTCTCACCTTCCCATGGCAAAATGTGTAGAATTGCAGGAAATTAGCTTTACAATAGCAACATTTTTTCTCTGCGGCCAAGACGAGGGCCTCTAAAATTTCTGTCTGGACTGCAATATTGTTGCCCCCCCCCCACACTACCATGCCCCCCTCCCCGATCCCCCCCACCCCCATGCTAACTTTGCCACTGCTGCTGAAAAAAATATTGTAGAGAAAACAATGTACTGTGTGTGTGTGTTGGTGTGTGTGTGTTGGTGTGTGTGTTTTGGTGTGTGTGTGTGTGAGAGTGGACAAATGTGTTTGCGATGGAGGGGCTCCAGCTTGCTTTGGCACCAGCTTGCATTGTTACAGGTTTGTCAAACGGAGCGGATCTCAGCTGCATCTGTTGTCCAGCCAGTGTACCTGATGTGGCTGCAGATTGGATTCCTGCGGGGGTCTTTCACGTAAAGTTCATATGGCATTGTTGTGAAACGCTGGGAAACAGCTTGCACAGTGCCCGGGGGGCAGGATGCCACATCGCATTCAACAGATTTTTGTTTGAACTATTTTGAACTTGAATTAGATTCCAAGTTATATTATCAAACACTCAATGTGTATACGATTGTAACATTTGTCAACCGACTGCAACTGTATTGCAACCATTTATTTAATGCTGGGCCATAATTCAAGTCAAGCGAAGCAAGAAAAACATGCATAATTCTCAGTCATAACTCAATGGCTTCCACCTAGCAGCACATACACATTCAAGAAACTAAACAATTCAGTCGTTTTACCATATCATTTAATGTCTCTTCCAGCCCATTCCCACCATATGAAGGACTACAGTACAATGAAGGAATTAGGGGAGTGTCCTCTATCCAGGGACTGGAAGTGGACAGCACAGGAGTCTGAGCCCTGAACACCCAGCAGCTTCAGGAAAGCTCAGGAACTCACACACACTTCTATAGAGGTTCAGCACCGCTAGCTGGCAACCCTTCTCCCTATCCCTCTTCATCTCAATCCCCTCCCTCTCCACCTCGCCCCGTTTGAGAGTGTCGGTGATTGGCAGCCTTCACTCCCAATACTTTGCCATTGCTGTGAATTCCTATTAACTCCCTCTCCACGGTAACAGGCAATGCTAGAGAACTCTATGCCTTTACCATCATCACTGCGAAAGGCCTGGATGGGGAATTGAAGCTTTAGAGAGATTCAGTTCTACACTGCGCTCCCTTTGGGAGGAAGAGAGCAGTCATTTTCTCTCATATTTGTTTTTTTTAAATGCCCAAGGCTCCCTGGCAGAGATGTTTCTTCTTTCTCTTTCTGCTGCTGTTGTCAGGCTCCACCTCATGCCTGTAATCATTAGGCTGCAATTTGGGCAGAAAATTGCAATTACAGGGTTTAAAAATGTGCCTGTTGTTTTCTACGCTTGTTATTTTTGTTGTTGAGAAAGGCTGGGGGAAGGCAATCCAGCTCTGATTATAATTAAGGGAATAAGATGCAATAAAACTGTCGATTATGTCAAAGTTCTCTCCTTTAAGGGCCTGATTCCATGCGGTTGTTCACTGCAAGTTAAACTGCACTGACTCTCCTATAAGTTGGTGTACAATATGGTCTCTCTGACTAGGGGATTGACTCATTCACACCAATCTGCAAAAAATGGAAAGGGGTGTTGATTTCATGACATACACAGACTGTTCAAGTTTCTCATCATCAGATCCCTTTACAGAAGAGCTGGGACTTCAAAGAAAAGCCTATCATGAAAAGAATGTACCCGTGTCATTAGATATATTGTGCCTTGATCTATCTGCAGTACAAGATGGGAAAGACTCGATCTATCTGCAGTACACGATGGGAAAGACTTGATCTATCTGCAGTACAAGATGGGAAAGACTTGATCTATCTGCAGTACACGATGGGAAAGACTTGATCTATCTGCAGTACACGATGGGAAAGACTTGATCTATCTGCAGTACACGATGGGAAAGGCTTGATCTATCTGCAGTACAAGATGGGAAAGACTTGATCTATCTGCAGTACAAGATGGGAAAGACTTGATCTATCTGCAGTACACGATGGGAAAGACTTGATCTATCTGCAGTACACGATGGGAAAGACTTGATCTATCTGCAGTACACGATGGGAAAGACTTGATCTATCTGCAGTACACGATGGGAAAGAGAAACTGAAATCAGACATAGTCCTGCTGTTATATTCCTGTTGATGGAATTAGCTGAAGGGTAACTTCAGTTCCTCGCTTCGATCAAATTCCAACATTATATTTTTGTCTTATGTATATGTGGCAAAATGTACTTGACTTGTACTAGATGCTGGGGACCCATCTTTCATTGTTTATTTGAAAGAACTGTCGATTGTATTTGATTCAAATGCATGTAATACTTTGTGTATGTTAAGTTTTGACAGACAAGCATTCCACTTGCCTTTAAATATGTATTAATGGAATTCTAGAGATTTTCTTTTTAGATTTATACAACGTTTGGGTCTAATCCTGAATGCTGATTTGTTAAATCCGCATTCCAGCCGGAAGTTACCCACGGCTAAATCTATGACGTTAAAATACCTATTTACTCTGTTCCATCTAAACTTGGTCTCCACTATAAAAAGCATAAAGACATTATCTCACATTTCTTTTTAATATTTAGTTTTCAACAGCAGACATCTGTATAAACCTTGCTGTCTGTTTCTCCGACATTTGCAACATTGTTCCAATATTCAAATTTGATCTCCATCTGTCTCATAGTAATGAACTTGTCGGGTGTCACGCCCTGACCTGAGATATCTCTGTTTTCTTTATATTTTGGTTAGGTCAGGGTGTGACTAGGGTGGGTACGTTAGTTTTTGTATTGTCTAGGTTTTTTTGTATGTCTAGAGTTTTTGTAGGTCTAGGTGATTTGTATGTCTATGGTGGCCTGATATGGTTCCCAATCAGAGGCAGCTGTTTATCGTTGTCTCTGATTGGGGATCATATTTAGGTAGCCATTTTTCCTTTGGTGTTCGTGGGTTCTTGTCTATGTGTAGTTGCCTGTCAGCACTCGTTTTGTATAGCTTCACGTGCCGTTTTGTTATTTTGGTTAGTTTGTTCAGTGTTCATTCTTATTATAATAAAGAATGTATGCATACCACGTTGCGCCTTGGTCCGATTCATACGACGAACGTGACATCGGGAGTCAGGATGAGACAGACAGGCAGGCCGCTTTTCTCAGCCAGTCGAAATCATGAATCAGCATAATTTAAAAAAAGATCTAATCATATCACATTTTATTTGTCACATGCACGTGTTTATCAGATATTATTGCGGGTGAAGCGAAATGCTTGTGTTTCTAGATCCAACAGTACAGTAATATCTAACAGGTGACATCTAACAATACACACAATCAAAATTAAAGGAATGGAATTAATAATATATAAATATTTTGACTAGCAATGTCAGAGCGACATAGACTAAGATGCAGTATCTACATATGAGATGAGTAATGCAAAATATGTAAACATTATTAAAGTGACTAGTGTTCCATTATGAAAGTGGCCAGTGATTTCAAGTCTATGTATATAGGGCAACAGCCTCTAATGTGCTAGTGATGGCTATTTAACAGTCTGATGGCCTTGAGATAGAAGCTGTTTTTCAGTCTCTCGGTCTCAGCCTTGATGCCCTTGTACTGACCTCACCTTCTAGATGATAGCGGGGTGAATAGGCAGTGGCTCAGGTGGTTGTTGTCCTTGATGATCTTTTTGGCCTTCCTGTGACATTGGGTGCTGTAGGTGTCCTGGAGGGCAGGTAGCTTGACCACGCCCCCCTCTAGAGAGCCCTGCGGTAGCGGGCGGTGCAGTTGCCGTACCAGGCGGTGATACAGCCCGACAGGATGCTCTCAATTGTGCATCTGTAGAAGTTTGTGAGAGTTTTAGGTGCCAAGCCAAATCTTATGGATATATACAATGAAATATCAATATAAAACAGGTGAAATGAAACAAAATGCAGCTAGTTTGCAGTCTTTCCAGTTTGAAGGGATTGTGTTAGCTGTGTTGTTGGCTAGCTCCTCTGAACAACAGTGTCCTGACAAGAGAGCACACATTTTCTATGCCAGGTGAAATCGCGCCTCATTAGCTCATTGTTATAGATGTATCCAAATAAATGTCACTAGAAAACGGCTTAAACAAATGCAATTGCAGCTACTTTGTTGTTATTCTGGCTGCACTGTTTGACGTGACTGTAAGTTAGCCATAGTTTGCTAACTAACAAGCAAGGGATAAGAACGTTGGCAGCCAGTATGGCAATAGAACATTTAGAACAAACGACTGGGTCTATAGATACAGAACAAAAAGACTTAACAACTGGGTCGCATCTCTGGCAACCGAACCGATAGAACGAACGACTAGCCGGCTTGGGTAGCAACCCTAGATTTGTCTCGGGACTATATCTTGTGGAAGGATGAAATAGTATGAATAAATTAATCAAAATAAGGTTTTTAATGAAAATATGTAAATCATTATTTGAAAGGGTTACCAGACTTCGCCTCGAGCCTAACATCACCCATGCCGATATATCCTCCAAACACCAGCTTCTCGGGCATTATCACTTAAATTGAATATATGGGGTAGGTACTTGATAGGTTTACAATCAAGGAGGACAGACAAGACCTTATGCTATAGAAATGTTTATAATAACAATGATGGAAAATATGGATTCTTTCTCCAGCGCGTTTCATCTGCCAAAAGATATATATGAAGAACTTGCTAAAGGTTTGATCTCAATAATGCATATGCAAATATAGAAATTGGGGTTTACATGATAAAAATACTCATAATTTTCTTTTGTTTTTGTGACTTGTTATTTACATGATAATTACTAAGCTACAGCCTAAAGGGACTTTATCCCGGTCCCGTCTGTAGCTCTTGCCTTTTTCCTTGAGACCCAATTTTTTCAACTTCAGCTTTAAAATCTTCTGACACCCTGATACGTCCTTTTTAGGGCTTCAGAGACTTTTGACTGGTATCAATTTCCAGAACCAGGGCAGAATTATGAGCCATCCAAGGGAAAACATATATATTTTTCTCACTCTCTCTTTCTCTCTTGCGCTCTCTCTCTCTCTTTCGCTCTCTCTCACTCCCTCCCTCCCTCTATTTCGCTCCCTCTCTCGCTCCCTTGCTCTCTCTCTCTCACTCCCTCTCTCTCTCTCGCTCCCTCTCTCTCTCTCTCGCTCTCCCTCTCTCTCTCTTTCGCTCCCTCTCTCTCGCTCCCTCTCTCTCTCTTTATCGCTCCCTCTCTCTCTCTCTCTCTCTCGATCTCTCTCTCTCTCTCTCTGTCTCGCTCCCTCTCACTCATTGCCTCAGCTTTCTTTGTACAGTGTGCAGGTGACTAATTTCTCTTGGGCTTTGGACTTTGGAGTGAGAGAAGGGCAAAAGGGAGGAGAAAATGAAGGGGAAATAGGAGAGGGAGAGGCAGTGCTCGGCTTGGCAGCTTAGAGAAGGTTGCCAACATCATAGAAGCCGGATATCTCCTCTCATCTTCCCCGTAGGTCCCTCTCTCTGTTCTCTCCCCAGCCCTGTGTGAGCCCAGCATGTGAGGCCTGCTAGTATCTTCAGTGTCACTGTGTTCACAGTATGATCAGTGTTTACTCTCAAAGAGTTCAAGGCACTGGATCTATCGTAAGGCAACCCTGAGCCTCTTCTTTCTCTGGAGAAAGACAACGCATATGTTTTTACTTCTTCCTGATTCTGTTCTTCTATGTGGATGTCAGTATAGTGGAAAGCAGCTGTCACTCAAAAGGGCAGTGGGTTCTCCTCCGTCTGTTATCAACCTCCTGCCGGAGTTCAGCATGAATTGTCAATAAATGCTCCTTTTTTACCAAGTTTTTGTTACATTTATATCAGAAAGACTCAAGTTCAACAAGTGCACATTGACAGTAATTGATTATCTATCAAGGTGTCTGTTCCCACTAGATAAAATCTGGGTAGAAAAGATATCAGATTAAAGTTTTGGCTGTGATAATTCACCAAGCAGGTTCTGATACATCTTTAAAGGAAGCATATGGAAGTGAACTTGTTCACCCCAAAAAGTGAAAACTGCTAATTAAGTGGGAACCAGTACAAGCTTTTTGGGGGGTAGTTATTGAAGTGGAATAGTAAGGTGTTACCACAGTGAGCCCACCACACACTCCGCAACACCCCACAGCCCCTCCAACTTCCATAATTACCAACATAATTGAGATGTTTTCTCCCTGCATGTCTTTTAACCCCCCCCTCCCCAGTCCTAATTCATTTAAACTTTTAAAGCAGGGGCTTCAATTATTCATGTCCCCCATGGTGGCCCCCTCCTCCCTGGGTAACACCCGAGCAGAGTGTGTCTGTATGAACGCTGCCAGGCCTCTCATTAATTAATGCCACAGTCGATGCCCCAACTCTCCTTCACTAAAGCACTCTCTTTCTCCTGTTTCCCTCCCTCTGTTACCATGTCCTGTCTCTCTCCCCGACAGAGGGATGAGGGGTTTCAGCGGAGGTGTAATGTCGTGATGTTGTTCTGTAGAGTGTGTTCATCCCTCAAACCTCAAGGGAACCCAGGCCTCTCTGTACAATGAGGGGTGAGATTGGAAGAGAGGAATTTCAGCGATGGTAAGACTACAGGAGTGTCAGTGGATAGGTTTTTTCTTTCTCTGGTACGCTTACTGCCCTCCTTTTGTTCCCCAAGAGCCAGGTCCTACATTCCTCCCCCTGTCAGTCTGGTATGAAGGTGGTTACTGGACCTTGAGGAGGAGGCTAAGGGCCACACTTACTAATTCTTTCCCATAGAGATTAAAAGTGAAGGAGGCTGAACGGAAGGTCAAATAAAGACTACAGGAAGGAACTTGGTGTAGTGTGTCAAATACGATTCTGGATCACCACAGCAACATTAACAATGTCTTCTCTTAGTAACAGTTGGCTTGATTATCGACACAATACTGTTTACAGTAGAGGTTTAGGGTGCATATCTGTAAAACCATTGATCGCACCCAAAGAGGTATTTTCTACAAGGGTTTGGGTAACATTGTATGCGTAACGTTGGCCCCCATAATGAGACTGAGAAGAAAGAGGGGCCGCTGCCTTTAGTCTGAATGGGACTAAGTGTTCTGCTTTTAAAACACAGTAAAGAGACTGTCAGGGATGCTGTGTGAGTGTGTGTATGTGTGTGTGAGTGTGTGTGTCTGTCTGTGTGTGCGCTGCTTTGAAACACAAAGCCTACGGGAAGAAGGCTGACACGTACCCCTCAGTGCATGCCTGACCACTGTGTTAGAACTGTGCAAAAAATCTATTCAGGAAATATAGAGGCAATTATTTAGTCCCCCACACATGCTGACAAAACAAGGGCGAGAAGAAAACTATAGCATTAAACAGGGAAATAAGTCTGGGCTGGGTGGGGACTACTGCATGCATGTGGGTGATTGAACATCTTGCTACTCTTCCTGTGAAGGTAGTCTAATTAATGAAGTGTGTGAACTGATTGTCTCATTAAAACTATCAGTGCTTTTATCATTCAGTCCTATAATAGGAGAGGAGTACCAGGCCTTATGATGCAGGAACCTTATAATGAGAGGGGATTTCAGAATGGATATTGCCATTAATAAATAATGTTACATTTGATGCTATTTTGGTGCTTGAAGCTACCTTTATTGACAACAGGTCAAGATATCATACTGTGTGTTAACTACAGTATGTCTTTCTGTGCTGATTCACATAGCAGAACACAATGACCTGCCAAAATGTAAATGACCATAGCAGTATTTATTTTTGTGGCACACGTCCACATCACAGAACGTTCAGATGGATCTTTAGCCCAGAGATGTTGGCTTCCAGCTCTGGACACGCTCCCCCATTCATTTGACTTTCAACCCAGAATAGCCCTCGTTTTTTAAACACTGATAATCTATCGTTTTTTAAGCACTGAGTGTAAATTCTGTCATTTAGATCTCTAATCTGCTCTCAACGGTTTAATAAAGCCATCCTACGCAGGTTTTTGGTACATAAAGCGTCACACTTTATTTTTGATGATGAAATAAGATGTGCAGTGCTCAACACTGTAATCCATGCTGAAGAGAGGCCAAATGGAAGACAAATGTTGTCAGTCCTTATGCAAAGATGTACAGTTAGTTCATCCTACCTTTATTAACAGTTTGGGAACAGCCCAATTCCATAATCCTGGGAGATTAATTACAGGGCCACTATTCCACCGGCTGACAGTCCCATTGTTTTCGAATGGGGAGGTCCAGCTAAGGAGAAATCTGGAGTAGAGTGGTTCATCTCATTGACAGTGTGTGTGGACTTTATGGTGCTTGAGGAGGAACTGTCTTGATCTTGATGGACAGTAGCTAAGTCAGCATTAGGAGGAGTTGGATCCATCTCTGACAGAGCCTGGCCTAAACCTTTGGCCCTAAGGCACCGCTGGGAATGGAATAGAGTGTTGGTGGTGGAACTAGACTATCATGGTGATGGTTCTAATCTTCTAATCTGAAGGCATCTTCCCAAGCGTCACTAGAGCTTCTGGAAGCTTGAAGCTTGATGTGGGAATGCTTGCTTACAGTAGCGTGTCCTTTTCAAAGAGCATGTTTTGTTCTGTGATGTAACCGGACGATCCTGACAGGATAGTCTGTGACACTGCAGTGGTCCAGTGTTCCAACCACTAAGGAGAATAAATCTGCCCTGAAAAGGGAGGAAATATAATAATGATGGTTCATTGCTAATGAACAGTGGTATAGAGCTGGCCACACTCTTTCTCTCTCGGTTACTCTGACAAAAAGACTAAAGTTTCATGCATTTTATGTATTTTCTCTCTTAACAGAGATGTGTGTGTGTATTGGGGTGGATATCGTGGTATTTTGGGGCTTTAGATTCAGTTTGAAAAGGCCTGTTGGAAGCATCTTCTGTGGTGTCAGACAGAGCTCAGACACACCTATTCATCACCCTCATTAAAATAGCCTCAGCAGTCTCCTCAGAGCCACAGTAGGCCTCCTGGCTCTCTCCCTAACTCAACAAGTCACAGTCGGCCTCCTGGCTCTCTCCCTAACTCAACAAGTCACAGTCGGCCTCCTGGCTCTCTCCCTAACTCAACAAGTCACAGTCGGCCTCCTGGCTCTCTCCCTAACTCAACAAGCAAGCTGAAATAAAACAGCTTCAGCCCAAGCAAACACACACACTCACAACTATGTGGATACAAACACGATACACACACACAGAGAACTCTGATCCTGTACTGACCATAGCACAGCACAAATATACTGTTTTTTTCAATAGCTTTGGTGCAATTTTCACAAGTATGTGGTATATTTTCACATGTGGTATATTTTCACAGCTCTTAGTACAAAACTCAAAACATTGCTGTACTAAAATTGCATTTGGCCAATCCAGTACTGTAATACTGTAATATATTTATATTTATATAGAAGACAACAGTCCACTTTGGCTATGTGACCCCGGTGGTAATCAAACACACAACGCTGGTGTTGCTAATGCCATGTTCTTGTGAACTGAGCCACAATACATAAATACAATACAATATAAACAGTACCAGTAAAAAGTTTGGACACACCTACTCATTCCAGGATTTTCTTTATTTTTTACTGTTTTCTACATTGTAGAATAATAGTGAAGACATCAAAACTATGAAATAACACATATGGAATCATGTAGTAAACACATTTTTTTAATAAATATTTTATTTCATATTTGAGATTCTTCAAAGTAGCCACCCTTTGCTATGATGACAGCTTTGCACACTCTTGGCATTCTCTTAACCAGCTTCACCTGGAATGCTTTTCCAGTCTTGAAGGAGCTCCCACATATGCTGAGCACTGTGGAGGTCCTCCTGAGATCCAGTTTCATCACAGCACATTTACCACCCCTACCTTGTCTCAACACAACTGATAGTCTCAAACGCATTAAGAAGGAAGAAATTCCACAAATTAACTTTTAACAAAGCACACCTGTTCATTGAAATGCATTCCAGGTCACTACCTCATGAAGTGGCTACTTTGAAGAATCTAAAATCTAAAATATATTTTAATTTGTTTAACACTTTTTTGGTTACTACATGATTCCATATATGTTATTTCATAGTTTTCATTCTACAATGTAGAAATAGTGAAAATAAAGAAAAATCCTTGAATGTGTAGGTGTGTCTAAACATTTGACTGGTACTGTATATTTTTTTTCGTTCTTACGCCCTTTTTATCCCCAATTTCATGATCACGATCTTGTCTCATCGCTGCAACTCTCTAACGGGCTTGGGAGTGGCAAAGGTCGAGTCATGCGTCCTCCGAAACAAGACCCGCCAAACCACGCTTCTTAATAACACCCGCTCGCTTAACCCAGAAGCCAGCCGCACCAATGTGTCAGAGGAAACACCATTCAACTGACGACCGAAGTCGGCCTGCCAAAAGAGCACAATGAGTCAAGTAAAGCCCCCCCCCCTGGCCAAACCCTCCCCTATCCCGGACGACGCTGGGCCAATTGTGTTCCGCCCTATAGGACTCCCGGTCACGGCCGGTAATGACACAGCCTGGGATCAAACCCCAGGCTGTAGTGACGCCACAACATTGCGATGCAGTGCCTTATACCACTGCGCCACTCGGGAGGGCCTACAATACAGTACTTTAAAATACAATACACAATTACAATACGGGTGGAAGTTGTATGATTGCCATCCCCACCACGCTCCTTGAGGCCATGGATGAGGCATGCAATGATTTCAATCCAGGAAGTGGATTTGCCATGCCAAAAGGTTTTTCCCCTGGTGCATGAACAATGACGATATTTACTGTGATTTCAATGAGAGCCTATGACCAAATGCTCAAGACAGGTCTAGTGCCTGCTAAACAGGATGTTCCTTTAATTTCTTTAATTTGATTACATTGTGAAAGATGTCTTCAAGGATCACACCTTTGATCAGACATGGGATAGAAATTATAGAAATTTGATGTTCAGTCAATTTTATTGGGTAGTGCAAGTGTATTGCCTAATGTGAAAACAGTGTAATGTACTGTAAAATACAGTACTTCTGAAACATGTATTTTACATGTTCTGCTCTTGTATTAACTGGTTGTTAAAAGTACTACATTGAGAATATATCATTATGTTGTGTTTTGGTGATTAAACCAATGTACTCATTATATTTCACAGTAAACATATGTCTACAAACAAAATGAATGCACAGTGAAAGGTTTTGAATGTAAGACTGGCTGCGTTACAAGTGTTTACCAGTTTGGAGTTGTGTACTAAGAGTTTGAAGAATTCACCACATACAGTGCCTTCAGAATTTATTCATACCTTTGACTTTTTCCACATGTTGTTGTGGAAGTACAGCCTTAATTTAAAATGGATTTCAATTAGATTCTTTGTCACTAGTTTACACACAATACCCCATAATGTCAACATGGAATGATGTTATTTTTTTATGTAACGTGTGTTTAGATGACTTAAACAGATAGAACACACTAATCAAAGCTAAATCAGACTATTCTGGAAATAGAACACATTTAGCTGCCATTTATTGAATACATAGATTAGTGCACTTCAAAAAAATAATAAACGCTAATACAAAAAAAAACTTCACATAAAAATAGAAACCCTAAGGTCAAGCCCAAGTCCAATAACAGCCCTTGATGCTACAGTATGTTAGTAGTGTCCCTTTAGGAGGTGGAGAGCTGTTCACTTCAAAGTACCGAAAGACACCAGTAAAACATCTACCCAGGTAGTGTGTTATAGTGAACGAATGTTGGAGATCTCTTAATAAGTTTATCTGTTGTCCGATTGTCCACTTCCGTTTATGAATGGGGGGAAAGTAGCAGCAGTGATGATGAACGCAAGGATCTGTGGTTCCACTCCCACAGGCGCTGTTCAATGGCTTGCTGTGGGTCTGGTCTCTCAAAATCATGCATAGAAAAAAACAATATAACGTATCAGTAAACTTCTATCCACAATTACTCCAGATCTGGTACAATATCTCTAATTTTCCTAAAGAACTAGCTTAGGAAACCAACTTACAGCAAAAATAAATGACTGCAGTCTCACATTGGCATCGGACTACCAAAACGTGGTGACTTACTAGCTCAATGAAGCCAACTGCAACAAAATTCAGTTACAAGCTGATTTTTTCCTACATCACACATAACAATAGTTATTCTCTGATAGTTCTTTGGGGGTATTAACATACCTTGGTTTACATTTGACAAAAACCTGAATCACATTCTCAAAATAAAGGAAAATACTCTGGTAGCTTGATCAAAGGCAACCAACTTAGTTGGCTAATTATGTGATGCTAGGGTTGCTAATTGCGTTATGCTAGGGTTGCTAATTGCGTTATGCTAGGGTTGCTAATTGCGTTATGCTAGGGTTGCTAATTGCGTGATGCTAGGGTTAGCACACATGGATACATATGATAAAACTCAGAATCAGGATAAACAACCCACAAGGTAATCTTTTGTGGCATCTACTGTAGAAACAGCAATAATTACCTTTAATCTGTTGGTTTTTACGCTATGTAGATAACATTAGCTCACTCATTCGATTGTTTTGAACTTTCTGAGCTGCTTTTCAAATCACCGTCATTCCACTCTAGAAAGTTCAGACACAGTTCTCTATTGCAATACACTACTAGCACCCTGTTACTGGGACTAGATAAAACATACAAGGCAACAATTAAGCCTTCTCTGACAGTGATAACATTTTTTACAAATTAATGAAAAGTTAAAGCAGACATGTATTGAGTCACTAAGCCCAAAACATGCATTCTGTTTGCAACAAGGCACTAAAGTAGTAGTGCAACAAATTTGGCAAATCAATTCACTTTTTGTCCTCAATACAAGAGTTATGTTTGTGGAAATTCCAAAACAACACATTAGTGAGTACCACTCTCCATATTTTCAAACATAGTGGTGGCTGCATCATGTTATGTGTATGCTTGTAGTCGTTAAGGACTGGGGAGTTTTTCAAGATAAAAAAGAAACGGAATGCAGCTAAGCACAGGCAAAATCCTAGAGGAAAACCTGGTTCATGCTGCTTTCCACCAGACACAGAGATTAATTCACATTTCAGCAGAACAATAACCTAAAACACAAGGCCAAATCTACAATGGAGTTGCTTACCAAGAAGACAGTGAATGTTTCTAATTGGCCGAGTTACAGTTTTGACTTAAATCTACTTGAAACTCCATGGTAAGATTTGAAAGTGACTGTCTAGCAATGATCAACAACCAACTTGACAGAGCTTGAAGAATTTAAAAAATCAATAATGGACAAATATTATACAATTCAGGTGTGCAAAAGACTCCCAGCTGTAATCGCCGCAAAAGGTTCTTCTACAAAGTATTGACTCGGGTGTGAATACTTATGTAAATTAGATATTTCTGTATTTCATTCTCAATACATTTGCAAACATTTCTAAAAACATGATTTCACTTTTTTCTTTATGGGGTAGTGTGTGTAGATGTGTGAATAAAATAACATCTATTTAATCAATTTTGAATTCAGGCTGTAACACAACAAAATGTGGGGTATGGGGGTATGAATACTTTCTGAAGGCACTGTACTTGTGAAAATAGTACCAAAGCGATAAATAACTGTAATACCCTCCCTATGGATGACCAAACAGTGGGAAGCGAATGGAGGAGGGAGAGCACCACTGGGATTGGTGTCTGGTTGTCCAGTCAGTGGGCCGAGAGCAGACAGGTGGCCGGAGTCTGTTGGAGATTAATCTGGTGGTCTGTGGTCACCATGGGCCGGGGTTGGTCTGTGTAGCCTTGCGTCAGTGATCTCCAGGGATCTCCCAGGCTCCCAGGCCCCAGCCTGCCAGGCCCCAGCCTGCTGTCCAACACCAGCCCTAGACATGTGACTCTCTCCAAACGGCTTACTGTACCATGACCTGAAAATGAGGTTGGATTGGGCATCAGAGTTTTTTCTGCTGTGTGTGTCTGTGACTGTATGCATGTGTGTGTGTGTGTGTGTGTGTGTGTGTGTGTGTGTGTGTGTGTGTGTGTGTGTGTGTGTGTGTGTGTGTGTGTGTGTGTGTGTGTGTGTGTGTGTGTGTGTGTGTGTGTGTGTGTGTGTGTGTGTGTATTCTGCAGTGTTTCAGTGTCTGTGGAGGGCGGCGCGGAGCAGATGTGGAATTTAAATGGCCTGCTTTTGGGAAGCAGGTGGTTGAGTGTGATAGATCATTCATGTCATCGCCAGCTTGGCTTTGTTCTGGTGCTGTTATACTGAGGTGGATCCTCTGTGAATGGCGCTTTGACAGGCACTGCAGGGAGAACTCAGGGCCAGAGATGATGAAGGAGCATTTTCAACCTGAAACCCATCCAGTGGTACCTTTGTGGTGGATCTCTACTATTTTCTTTCATGTTCTGTAAAAACAAACATCCACTAGGTGTGGCAGCACACAGTACATATGAGTTATCATGTGATGCAATGGGAAGAGTGGAGTTTATACAGGGGTTGGAACTTTTCCAATCGTTTCGTTCTGAACACAGAACCACTATATTTTTCGTGATAACTAGGCCTATAGTATCCTTAACTAGCATTGAATAAGTTAATCCATTATTCTCTATCTAATCAAACAGCTCTCTCCCTGTCTTCTGAATCACACATGTGACATCAGTACAGTAGCCTATGCTTTGAAGGGGGAGGGGCAGGTACCCTAAACACACACAGGAAAAGATGTTCAGTTTGCAAGCAGACACTGTAATAAGTTTCTGAGTGACAGAGTAAGGACTTTGCATTGGTGCTTTGATGCGTTTTGTTGTGGGACTAGAAAAAATGCATCGTAAAATAACATTATTAACCGGTTCCCATGCTTTTAAAATGACGGTTCTGTTCCGGAACAGTATGGATGACTTTCGTTCCAGGTTCCTTTTCTGTTCCTTAATAACTTCTTATGGCTGAGATCCCGTTAACAGGATCGACTTGACAACAGCCAGTGAAAGTGCAGGGCGCCAAATTCAAACAACAGAAATCTCATAATAAAAATTCCTCAAACATACAAGTATTTTACACCATTTTAAAGATAAACTTGTTGTAAATCCAGCCACAGTGTCTGATTTCAAAAAGGCTTTACGACGAAAGCACACCAAACGATTATGTTAGGTCAGTACCTAGTCACAGAAAAACACAGCCATTTTTCCAGTCACAAAAAGCAGAAATAGATATCAAATGAATCACTAACCTTTGATGATCTTCATCAGATGACACTCATAGGACTTCATGTTACACAATACATGTATGTTTTGTTCAATAAAGTTCATATTTATATCCAAAAATCTTAGTTTACATTGGCGCGTTATGTTCAGTAATGTTTTGCCTCCAAAACATCTGGTGATTTTGCAGAGAGCCACATCAATTTACAGAAATACTCATAATAAACATTGATAAAAGATACAAGTATTATACATGGAACTTTAGATAAACTTCTCCTTAATGCAACCGCTGTGTCAGATTTTTAAAAAACGTTACGGAAAAAGCACACCATGCTATAATCTGAGTACAGCGCTCAGATCCCAAACAAGCCATAGCGATATCTGCCATGTTGTGGAGTCAACAGAAGTCTGAAACAGTATTATAAATATTCACTTACCTTTGATGATCTTCATCAGAATGCACTCCCAGGAATCCCAGTTCCACAATAAATGTTTGTTTTGTTCGATAACGTCCATAATTTATGTCCAAATACCTCCTTTTTGTTCACGGGTTTAGTTCCAAAATCCAAATTGATGACGCGCAGGTCAGACGAAAAGTAAAAAAATTCCATTACAGTTCGTAGAAACATGTCAAACGATGTATAGAATCAATCTTTAGGATGTTTTTAACATAAATCTTCAATAATGTTTCAACCGGAGAATTCCTTTGTCTTCAGAAATGCGATGGAACGCAGGTCGCTCTCATGGGAGCACGCGTGATCAGTTTATGCCAGACACCTGACTCAATGAGCTCTCCTTCCCTCATTCTTCACAGTAGAAGCATCAAACAAGGTTCTAAAGACTGTTGGCATCTAGTGGACGCCTTAGGAAGTGCAATATTTCCCCAAAGACACTGTATATTTGATAGGCAAACCTAAAAACCTCAGATTTCCCACTTCCTGGTTGGATTTTTTCTCAGGTTTTTGACTGTCATATGAGTTCTGTTATACTCACAGACATCATTCAAACAGTTGTAGAAACTTCAGAGTGTTTTCTATCCAAATCTACTAATAATATGCATATCTTAGCTTCTGGGACTGAGTAGCAGGCAGTTTACTCTGGGAACCTTATTCATCCAAGCTACTCAATACTGCCCCCAGCCATAAGAAGATTTATTTAAAAAAGTAGTTATTTTCTGGTTTTCGGTCCTGTTCCCTGAATAGGTTCCAACCTCTGGTTTATAAACAGAATTACGATAAACGTTCATCCTGAAACACTAAGCCCATTTTATTCCCTTACAATGTCTATTTTTGCGATTTTATCTCTGCGCTGTAAAATGAACTGAACTGATTATAATTATGTTGCATCTGATTTTATAATGGTGTGTGCTCTCCTAGGGGCCTGTTCCATTTCTCTTCTCTTTTTCTCTCTCTCTCTATTCCTAGGGAGGAGAAGGGCGTACGTTCCAACAGCCCCACAGTAAACAGGACTAAAAATAATGACTCTGTGGCTCTGTTTGAGCTTTGCTGCTCTTTGCCTTCCCCTCAGGAATAGCTTTCTAAATACACAGCACAAATCCAGCTCTGCATGCTTTCCCTGCCACTCTCTGTTTCCAAACATCCAGAAGCTGTTTGAACTGGCCCGTCGTCATCCCAGAGTCATGGAAGTTTGTCTGAAATGATTTTTCAACCTGCGTGTGAGTGTGTGTGTGTGTGTGTATAGTGAATGTGTGTTTTGTGTGTAAAATAGAGAGACAGACATACAGACAGCATGATTCAGAGAGAATAAAGAGGGTCTAAAGCACTGCATCGCAGTGCTAGCCGTGCCACCAGAGATTCTGGGTTCGATTCTGGGTTCGAGCCCAGGCTCTGTCGTAGCCGGCCGCGACCGGGAGGTCCATGGGGCGACGCACAATTGGCCTAGCGTCGTCCGGGTTAGGGGAGGGTTTAGCCGGTAGAGATATCATTGTCTCATCGCGCACTAGAGACTCCTGTGGTGGGCCGGGCGCAGTGCACGCTGACCAGGTCGCTAGGTGTACGGTGTTTCCTCCGACACATTGGTGCGGCTGGCTTCCGGGTTGGATGCACGCTGTGTTAAGAAGCAGTGCGGCTTGGTTGGGTTGTGTTTTGGAGGACGCATGGCTCTCGACCTTCGTCTCTCCCGAGCCCGTACGGGAGTTGTAGCGATGAGACAAGACAGTAACTACTAGAAATTGGGGAGAAAAAAGGTGTAAAAAATATATATATATAAAAATAAAAAAGAGATTAGAGGGAGAGAGACAGACAGACAGACAGACAGACAGCATGGGTGAGAGAGAGGCGAGAGAGAGAGACAGACAGACAGCTTGGTTGAGAGAGAGTAGAGAGAGAGAGATAGAGACAGACAGACAGCATGGGTGAGAGACAGTAGAGAGAGAGAGAGAGAGAGAGAGACAGACAGACAGCATGGGTGAGAGAGAGTAGAGAGAGAGAGACAGAGAGACAGACAGCATGGGTGAGAGAGAGGAGAGAGACAGACAGACAGACAGCATGGGTGAGAGAGAGGAGAGAGAGAGAGACAGACAGACAGCATGGGTGAGAGAGAGTAGAGAGAGAGAGAGACAGACAGACAGACAGCATGGGTGAGAGAGAGTAGAGAGAGATAGAGACAGACAGACAGCCAGCATGGGTGAGAGAGAGGAGAGAGAGAGAGACAGACAGACAGCATGGGTGAGAGAGAGTAGAGAGAGAGAGAGACAGACAGACAGACAGCATGGGTGAGAGAGAGTAGAGAGAGAGAGAGACAGACAGACAGCATGGGTGAGAGATGGTAGAGAGAGAGAGACAGACAGACAGACAGCATGGGTGAGAGATGGTAGAGAGAGAGAGACAGAAAGACAGCATGGGTGAGAGAGAGATGGTAGAGAGAGAGACAGACAGATACACATCACATTTAAGCGAGACAGGGAAATTGAGTTGAGTTGAACACTACTGAGAATATAAGGGAGCTTATTATTTGTTTATAATGACAACATTTCTGTTGAGATTGAGGGTTTTTGAACAATGTTTGGAAATATCTGTAATTCTCTTTTTGCAGTCTGCTCACACTCCCCATGTAATTATGCATAATCAAATGTTTACTATTCTCTAACAGCTTGCCATTCCATGTAATAATACAAAATCATCCCTTGTTTGAAATGATCTTCCAACAAACACTCATTAGCTTATTTAAGAAGGTGAGATCTTCCAGCTCTCCAATCAGAAGTGGCGGCTGTATCAGCAGGAAATGGGGATAATTGAACCCCTACTGCCCTTAATCGCCCCCCGCCCAGCAGTCCCCCATCCCCCGGCTCTCAATCCAATGAGAGGGGATTTATTGGCAAAGCAAATTATGTTGCAAAGCAAATGAAAAACAATAAACAAACGGGAAAACAATCAGAAATGAACAGTAAACATTACACTCACAAGGAATAAGGCCGTCTCCAAATGTTATATTATTAGTTATGTACAGTGTTTTAACAATATCCCAATAGTTGAAGTACTGTATGAATGTCTCTCTCTCTCTCTCTCTCTCTCTCCACCACTCCCCAGCTCTCCCAGTCCTGTTCATAGAAAGGAAGCTGCTGTAGTCCTAATGTTGTCCACTGATCTGTGGTTAAGACTCAATTCATGGATCAGTGGAACTTGTCTTGAGGAGTGTGACTGTGTCCAATCCCCTTAAGACGGCAGCCTCACTCAGCCTCTCTGGACGGCCAGGGCTGGCTGGACCACTGGATTTTCAGCTGTAGACAGCCAGGGCAGGAGTATACTGCATGGATAGTCAATCAAAGTGTATGGCTGAGTGTTAAGAGATGGTCAAACCCCAAGTATAGGTGGGAGTAAAAAAGGACAAAATGGGCAGATCCATCATTGATTAACGAATGGCGAGATCGGGCTACCTGGCAGTTTGACTAATTGTGCTTTCAGTAAAAGAGACACGCTTAGAGCTGTGAAACATCCAGAGCTTCTTGTTGAAAGACGAGGGCAGAAGCTCATTGACAGCTAAGTGTTCTCTGTGAAGTCAAAATAGAAACATCCCAGCAGGATCCTTCAATGGGGGCATTGTGGAGCTGTCTCCCTGTCAGACGTGCAGTATGCCTACTTCAGGTCAATCACTACACCTCAGGCTAGATCAAATGTTCTCTCAAGCAAGGCCAACTCCTTTGACAGTTTCAAACCCTCAGTACTTACTTCAGTCATGCTACAATGTAAGAACATACTGTATTCACACCCTTGTGTAGCATTTTGTCAAAATATAAAAGCTTTTCTTTATCTCCCTTTGTATCAATACAGATCACAGTATGATGGCAAGCTCCATTTTGTGTCTTGTTCTGCTGAGATGTTCAGTGTGTCGCTGGTAATGAGCTCCATTTTGTGTCTTGTTCTGCTGAGATGTTCAGTGTGTCGCTGGTAATGAATAGCCTTGAGGTCATTAGGAACACAAAGTAGTGAGGCTGTACATCCAGGGGAAACCGATTGAGAAGAAATTAGGATGAGTAAATGAAAGAGGGAGGGAAACAATAGGAGGATGGGAGAGATGGGCCCCTCCTGGCTGAGAAACAGATGCCTGGGCTATATAGCTGCTGTTTGGCAGAGGACGTGGTGAGACACTGCCAATTAATTAAGCAACTTCTCTGTTCGCGCAACAAGAAGGCTTCACACTATCTCTAGCAGAGCAAACACTGTCTGCTTGTCTTGTCACTTTCTGGATGTCTGTGTGATGGAGGGAGGAGGAGAGGAGGTGGGAGGTAGATTAGATGTCATCACCACCCATCACATGTCTGAACTGAAGTGAACTTTGCCGGGCGTGTTTGTGATGCATGTGCTGAATGTTTTGGAAGCACTCCCGTTTCTCTCTGGAAGACAATACGGAGGCAGCACAGACACTGTGTCATGTCGTCCTCTGACTGCCCCCCACAACACACCAACAACACCAACAACACCACAACACACCACCACAACACACAACAGCAGTGGAACTAGAATCCATTAAATAGAATCCTGGGAACACCATGTTAACACTGGCTAAATACGTGTTGTTTTCAGGCCTTTCTGTCTGGTGTTTGGTTTGTGATAATCCAGTAGTATGCTGATAGAGTTTCTATATAGTAGGTCTAAAAGGTTACTGTGGTTTGTAACTACGGTACAACTGATGTACTCCACCGCAGACACCTGAGAGACCATCTTCTGACTTGGTTCAGGAGCCAATAGGATGTGCTCAGTTATTCCTGGTCAGGTGACATGGTCCTCAAGAGAAACTCAGGGCCTTACTGACCATATCACCATTGTCTCACGTCAGATGGCGTCGCTCTTCCGCAACGCTTGTCTCTCAGTCGATCAATCAGTGCAGGCAATGCCATTGACCAGTAGAGGGGGTCAGCTCACAAACCCATTTTGTGCTGCTTCAGTGGACAGTCTCTTTTACTGTTTATGTTCTTACCTCTAAAGGCTGTTAAGGGATGTTGACATGAAATGCCTTTTAGGAAGAACATTACAGCCGGCCTTGTCCGAGGTATGCAACACAACGGAAATGTCAAAACTCCAGAGTGCTTCTAGTTTGTTTAATCTCAATGTTTACCGTTGGACCTGAATAATGTGTGAGGAGTGCGTGTGCGGCCCGAGCTGTAGAGCTGCCTGTCTGTCTGCCTCGCTGTGGTGGAGGACACATTTCAGCAGTGCCACGCAATGTGACAGGACATGGTTCAATATGACAAGGCTCTCAGGTTGCAGGCTGATGTCGATAGCAGATTGCCACTAAGCTGCCTCTTCTGAGGGACGACCCAGGGGAACGCGTCTGTACTTCCTGATTGACCGGTGTTGTTGAATTATGTAGTAATAGTTCTAGGTATGGCTTTTAGCTGGGGTATAAGCCACGTTAAGCCCAGTCAAGAACCACTATGAAGATGTTCCACTAGTCACGGAATGTAGCACTTTTGTAAAAAATTATTGCTTTTGCTGTAGGTGCCAGTGGTTAGTTTTCTTTAGATTCTCACTGCCTATGTTATCACATTTGTGTGGCACATTTTTTAGGTGGTGGTCCACATTTCCACAGGTAATGTCTTCAAATAGGTGCTGCTGTGAAATGTTCACAAATGTTCTGTTTTCATGCTCCTACATTGCTTGTGGGAATTTCCTTTTGATTCTGTTACTGAATGTTTAATCATAAAGGAATTGAATAAGTTGGAAGAAAAGCACATAGAGAAACAGGAGAAAAAGACTTTGATCATATCTAGATGAACAGGAGATGGAAGCTGGATAAAACTAACTAACCCATGGTTCACACACTATTCCAGCTATAGGAAGGAACATGCTATTTTTCATGTTGTTTTCCATGTTCTACTTAATTTGGTTCCAGACATTTCCTCTACCAGTGACACCTTTCAAAACATGGCCAACCAGAAGATGGGGGTTAGATTTTCAGCCAGAATAAGAAACACATCATCTCCAGTCTGCATACAGTATTTCCTCACTGGTATGTTTGTTGTTAGATTATTCCCTTGATCCATGCTAATGCTGGCTTTCCTCTTGCTTTTTTTCCTGTGGAGAAATGAGAAAAGGTCAGTCTCACAATAAACCTTTCTGTGCCTTATCTTTCAACTCTGCTACCAACTAGTAATGAGAAAATAGGCTTAGGTATTTCTCTCAGCTATATGTCCCCTGGTGTAGGTGATACTGGGACTGAGGCAGACAGACAGGCAGGCAGGCAGGCAGGCAGGCAGGCAGGCAGACAGACAGACAGACAGACAGACAGACAGACAGACAGACAGACAGACAGACAGACAGACAGACAGACAGACAGACAGACAGACAGACAGACTACTGCTGGAGAGGAGAAGTGGAAAAAAGAGAGGAGAGGCCTGGGAGACAGCAGTAAGCAGTCAAACTGCCCCATGCAGGAGTATACCGCCTTAGTATTCCTTCTTTGTACCTTGTTTACAGATTATATCTGATGAATACAAATCTACATACGCTAGATGTGTACACAGAGGAGGGCTGATTGCTATTTTATTAGACCTATTCAATGAGTTATATTGTGATGGAATAACAGCAGTGGTCCTAAACTTCAGTCTTGAATGTGATTTGAAGTGTTAGATGCCTCCAGATGGTGTCGAGACCAGATACAGTCAGCTGAAGAACAGTGCTGTCAACACACACTTCTATTTTCAGTCCTAGTCGCTAAAGTTCATTTACACGCCTCACTACCATTATCAGTACTGAGCTATAATGTTTCATGATGTGTCATGTTCATCTCCAGTCAAGCTGGTAGGTTAATGACAGCTCCTTGTCAGACGTTAAACACTGATAAAAGCACAGCAAATATATTCAATTTCTTCCATTGACTTTCTTTTGACTCTAATGAGGCTATCTTTATTCTCCCTTGAAATGGACCTCATCTCATCTGTCATGTTTGCCTAATTCTTCTGACAGCTTACAATGATTGTTGCTTTTGGGCTAATATACATTTCAGCCCTCATTTTATGTTTATTTTACATGCACCAATGATTCGGCTGATATTCATTTTCACCTCAAAAAAAGTCTACCCAATAATCACCAACTCAGAAGGGAATCATGACACATCATACTTCAAAATATTGATCTTATTGTTCAATGTATAGACATTTATTTTAATTCCTGTCATTGCCAGTGAACAGTCATTATCGCTATAGCAACAACCATAGGCCTACACCACCCAGGTTCACTAGTCTTGTTCACATCTCATCTCACCTCTTTGTGTAATCAAATGCTACTGGCTATGATCTCCTCTCCCCTCCTTTCCACTCCCCTCTTCCCTCTCCTCTCCCCCCTCCTCCCCTCCTCTCCCCCCCTCCCCTCCTCTCCTCCCTCCTCCCTCCTCTCCCCACTCCTCCCCTCCTCTCCCCACTCCTCCCCTCCTCTCCCCCCTCCTCCCCTCCTCTCCCCACTCCTCCCCTCCCTCTCCTCCTCTGTGCTATATACAATGTGCTCCCTGCTGCTGGACTGTAAACAATGTCCAAACTGGATTGATTAAAGCTTCTTTCCCTACTAAAACCCATCTGTTGGGCCAATCAGCTCCCCTTCCACTGCATCACCCAATCTGTGTCTCTGAGCTGTGTTTAATCCTGGGGCTTACATTAACAGAGCAGGCATGGAGTGGAGTTTCACTCGCCAGGAGCAGGACAGCACTTATTCGGATCCGCTTTGAAAGCAGTGGTTGGAGCCTCAGCCAGCCACACAAGCCACAGCACCAGCCACCCTCACTGACTGAACTGTTGAATGAAGTATTTCATAGCCCCGGCCTCCCCATTCCCAATATGTGCATTACTTGTTTTTGGTGGGCATTAAGCGGCAGCGCTTAGTAGAGAAGAATGTTAAGTATGGTTAAAGGGGATAGGGGATAGAGGATAAGAGGAAACTCTCTCTCTCTCTCTCTCTCTCTCTCTCTCTCTCTCTCTCTCTCTCTCTCTCTCTCTCTCTCTCTCTCTCTCTCTCTCGGACTGTGGAGTAATACTTTAATGAGCACTGGCCACCAGATCACAGTGCTGCTCACTCAACCGAGTCTCCCAGGCTGAGCATACGGCTGCATTGTAGAGACACTACTACTCAGGATCCAAATCGCATATGACATGTGGACTCAGATGAGGAAATGGTGCACGCTGTTAGTGGGTTTTGATGCATCTGGCTCACAGGCGTGGGGTTAATTGACACACAGTGATTAGCTACACCTCTCTTGATATCTATCTCACTGCTGCACGTTGACAGCACACATGTTGCAATGCATATGTACAGTTGAAGTCGGAAGTTTACATACACCATAGCCAAATAAATTTAAACTCAGTTTTTCACAATTCCTGACATTTAATCCTAGTAAAAATTCCCTGTTTTAGGTCAGTTAGCATCACCACTTTATTTTAAGAATGTGAAATGTCAGAATAATAGTGGAGAGAATGACTTATTTTAGCTTTTATTTCTTTCATCACATTCCCTGTGGGTCAGAAGTTTACATACACTCAATTAGTATTTGGTAGCATTGCCTTTAAATTTCTTAACTTGGGTCAAACGTTTCGGGTAGCCTTCCACAAGCTTCCCACAATAAGTTGGGTGAATTGTGGACCATTCCTCCTGACAGAGCTGGTGTAACTGAGTCAGGTTTGTAGGCCTCCTTGCTCGCACACGCTTTTTCAGTTCTGGCCAAAAATTTTCTATAGGATTGAGGTCAGGGCTTTGTGATGGCCACTCCAATACCTTGACTTTGTTGTCCTTAAGCCATTTTGCCACAGCTTTGGAAGTATGCTTGCGGTCATTGTCCATTTGAAAGACCCATTTGTGACCAAGTTTTAACTTCCTGACTGATGTCTTGAGATGTTGCTTCAATATATCCACATAATTTTCCTCCCTCTTGATGCCATCTATTTTGTGAAGTGCACCAGACTCCTGCAACAAAGCACTCCCAGAACATGATGCTGCCACTCCCGTGCTTCACGGTTGGGATGGTGTTATTTGGCTTTCAAGCCTCCCCCTTTTTCCTCCAAACATAACGATGGTCATTATGGCCAAGCAGTTCTATATTTGTTTCATCAGACTAGAGGACATTTCTCCAAAAAGTACGATCTTTGTCCCCATGTGCAGTTGCAAACTGTAGTCTGGCTTTTTTATGGTGGTTTTAGAGCAGTGGCTTCTTCCTTGCTGAGCGGCCTTTCAGGTTATGTCGATATAGGACTCGTTTTACTGTGGATATAGATACTTTTGTACCTGTTTCCTCCAGCATCTTCACAAGGCCCTTTGCTGCTGTTCTGGGATTGATTTGCACTTTTCGCACCAAAGTACGTTCATCTCTAGGAGACAGAACGCGTCTCCTTCCAGAGCGGTATGATGGCTGCGTGGTCCCATGGTGTTTATACTTGCGTACTATTGTTTGTACAGATGAACGTGGTACCTTCAGGCGTTTGAAAATTGCTCCCAAGGATGAACCAGACTTGTGCAGGTCTACAATTAATTTTCTGAGGTCTTGGCTGATTTCTTTTGATTTTCCCATGAATTTGTGGAGTGGTTGAAAAACTAGTTTTAATGACTCCAACCTAAGTGTATTTAAACTTACGATTTCAACTGTATATAACAAAAATGGTGGGACCAACATTAATAATAGTAGTAGTGGAAATGGTGGGACCAACATTAATAATGGTAGTAGTGGAAATGGTGGGACCAACATTAATAATGGTAGTAGTGGAAATGGGATTATCATCAGGGCTGTGTTATGGAATGTTTTGGGTTCACTTGTTTTTAGATGGTTGTAAAATGTGATGACTTTTTTCTATTCGAATAAGGAGGGGGTATTGGCTTTACATGTGTTATTTGTAGTTTTTCTTTGCACTTCTTTGCACAATACAGGCTTGCAAAACTCTGCATGCAGTATTTTGATTGGATGTTGGTCCCATTTGGTAAATTAATTCTTAGAGAGCGGACCCCATACTATCCTGCCATATAGAGCAATTGGTTCTATAACTGATAGGAACATTTTGAACCAGATACTAATTGGAATTTCGATTTTAATGTTCCTTTTAATGGCATAGAATGCTCTTCTTGCTTTGTCCCTCAGCTCATTCACAGCCATGTGAAAGATACCTGTGTTGCTGAGATTTAGTCCTAGATACGTGTTGTTTTTGGTGTGTTCTAATAGTACTGTGTCCAAATAGAATTTATGTCTGTGATCCTGATTTTCCTGACCTTTTTTGGAATATCATTATATATATATTTTTTTAGGTTAACGGTCAGAGCCCAGGTCTGACAGAACCTGTGATTAACGGTCAGAGCCCAGGTCTAACAGAACCTGTACAGATGATCTAGATGCTGCTGTAACTCCTCGTTAGTGGGAGACAGCAGCACCAGGCCATCTGTATACAGCAGACACTTAGTGAGACCAGGTACTGCAGATTCTTCTAATGTTTTTGCCAATTCATTAATGTAGGTGTTAAATATTTTTGGGACTTATTGAGCAGCCCTGTTTCACTCCACATCCATGAGAGAAGAAGTCTGTTTGCTTGTTGCCAATTTTAACTGCACATTTGTTTTTATTGTACATTGATTAATAACATCATGTGTTTTCCCTCCAATACCACTTTCTATTAGTTTAGAAAAAAGACCTTTGTGCCAAATTGAATCAAATGCTTTCTTGAAGTCTACAAAACACGAGTAGATTGTGCCTTTGTTTTGGTTTACATGTTGGTCAATTCGAGTGTGGAGGGTGGAAATGTGGTTTGTTGTACGATAATAAAAAATCTAATCTGGCTTCTGCTCAGGATGTTGTGATTATCAAGGAAATGACAAAGTCTAATATTTATGATACAGCGGAGAATTTGACCCAAGTTGCTGTTAATGGAAATTCCACAAATGATTTGGGTCAAATTTGTCTTTATTTTTATAGATTGGTGTGATCAAATCCTTGGTTCCAAATATCGGGGAAAATACCTGCAGTGAGGATAATGTTGAAGACTTTGAGTATAGCCAATTTGAATTTGTCGTCTGTATCTCAGTGCTAGAGGCATCACTACAGACCCTGGTTCGATCTCGGGCTGTATCACAACCGGCCGTGATCGGGAGTCCCATAGGGCGGTGCACAATTGGCCCAGCGTCGTCTGGGTTAGGGGAGGGTTTGGCCGGGGTAGGCCGTCATTGTAAATAGGAATTTGTTCTTAACTCACTTGCCTATTTAAATAAAAAATAAAAAAATTACTTAAATACCATCAGCACCACAGTCCATTTTTGTTGGAGAGTGCATAGTTTTTCCAATAATTCTTCTTCTGTAATTGGAGTATCCACAGGATTCTGATAGTCATTGACTGCTGATTCAAGGATTTGTACTTTTTCTTGTATATCTTTTTGTTCTGGGAACGTTGTTATATTGCTGTAGAGGTTTGCAAAGTGATTTCTCCACATATCCATTTTGGATAGCCAATTCCTCATGATGAGGTTTGTTTTAATTTATTCCAATTCTCCCAGAGGTGGTTTGATTCTATGGATTCCTCAGTTACATCCAGCTGATTTCTAATGTGCTGTTCCTGTTTTATTCTTAAGGTGTGTTTGTATTGCTTCAGTGTTTCCCCGTATTGAAGGCCTATATTTTTGAGAGAGGTGTTAGTGGGCTTATTCTTATTCATATTTTTTAAACTGCATTGTTGGCTTGTAAGTAAGCATTTCACTGTAAGGTGTTGTATTCGGCGCATGTGACAAATAACATTTGATTTGATTGATTTGATGTTGTGTGAGGATGGTGGAGTTCTTGTGCCAAAAATAATGGTGTTACAAAAAAGGTCCAGTTCCCAGGACCACAAATACAAATTCCATCTAGACACCGTTGCCGTAGAGCACACAAAAAACGATACATTCCTCTGCCTAAACATCAGCGCCACAGGTCACTTCCACAAAGCTGTGATTGATCTGAGAGACAAGGCAAGAAGGACCTTCTATGCCATCAAAAGGAACATAACATTTGACATAACAATTAGGATCTGGCTAAAAATACTTGAATCCATTGCCCTTTATGGTTGTGAGGTCACCAACCAATAATTCACAAAATGGGACAAACATCAAATTGAGACACCAAATTGCAGAATTCTGCAAAAATATCCCCTGTGTACAACGTAAACCACCAAATAATGGATGCAGAGCAGAATTAGGCCGATACCCGCTAATGATCAACATCCAGAAAGAACCGTTCAATTCTACATCCACCTAAATGGAAGCAATTCACAAACCTTCCATAACAAAGCCATCACCTACAGAAAAATAAACCTGGAGAAGAGCCCCCTAAGCAAGCCTGGGGCTCTGTTCACAAACACAAACAGAGCCCCAGGACAGCAACACAGTTAGACCCAACCAAATCATGAGAAAACAAGAAGATAATTACTTGACACATTGGAAGGAATTTACAAAAAAACAGAATACCTGACCACTGTGACTGACCCAAAATTAAGGAAATGTTTGACTATGTACAGACTCAGTGAGCATAGCCTTGATATTGAGAAAGTCCGCCGAAGGCATACCTGGCTCTCAAGAGAAGACACCGCCCCCCGTTATGTGGACACTGCCCACAAAATTAGGTGGATTACACAGACCCACAAATAATTTGAAAACAAATCAAATTTTGATAAACCAATATCTATTGGGTGAAATACCATACTGTGCCATCTAGAGTTGCAAAGGGTCGGAAACCTTCCGGTAAATTCCTGTAATCAAGTACGGTGCACTCTTCCATCACATGTACAGTGCACTCTTCCATCACATGTACAGTGCACTCTTCCATCACATGTACAGTGCACTCTTCCATCACATGTACGGTGCACTCTTCCATCACATGTACAGTGCACTCTTCCATCACATGTACGGTGCACTCTTCCATCACATGTACAGTGCACTCTTCCATCACATGTACAGTGCACTCTTCCATCACATGTACAGTGCACTCTTCCATCACATGTACAGCTGATTCTCAAGATCTTGCACACTAATGACATGCTATTGAGCCCACACTACTACACTGTCTGAGCCAAGGACTACATGCTTTCTGGTAAGTTTTGATTACAATACTGGGTGGGGTGAATATATTTTATATGACATACTTGATTTTTTTGTTAACTAGTAAATAGTAGCCTACAGCAAAGTGTGTTTAAATAATTTGTAACTTGTTAACAATTTCTGCTAGTTAGTTTTTGCTACCGTGTGGGTTTTAGCTTGCTTGAGCCTGCTAACTGAGAAGTGTTAATTCACCTGTTTCCATACATGTTTCCTCTTAAAACATTTATCTTACAATGGAGTTGTTTAATCTAACTGCTTAACTATTTATCTGTACATGGAATTGTATTTTTTATATTTTTTTACTAATTTTTTCTCTAATCTTTACAGGAAAATGCCACGGTCACTATCTGATGTGTGGAGACATTTCACTGCAGCTAATGTAGAAGGAAAAGCTGTGTACATTTGCAAATGCTGTGCCAAATCATATGTGAAGAATGCAACAAAGATGCAGAATCATCTGGCCAAGTGCATAAAGTTCCCTCAGTGCTCACAACAAGCAACCTCTGACAAAAGTCCCTCTACTTCTATTCGAGGTGAAAATTATGAATCAGACACCTTATCGATAGCAACAGCTCATTGTCCTCCTGGAATCAAACGTTTTTTGACTCAATGGAGGAACATAGTCAGAGAAATGCTCATGAATGTCTTGCTCGAGATGTGTATGCAACTGGTTCACCTCTGATGCTCACAGGCAATGTGTATTGGAAGAGATTTCTGAATGTTCTTCGCCCAGCATACACCCCTCCAACCAGACATGCTTTAGCTACTCATTTGCTGGATGCAGAGTTCAACAGAGTTCAAGTGAAAGAATCATCTCTGATGGGTGGTTGAATGTTCGTGAGCAAGGAATAATTAACTACATCATCTCCACCCCTCAACCAGTATTCTACAAGAGCACAGACACAAGGGACAACAGACACACCGGTCTCTACATTGCAGATGAGCTGAAGGCAGTCGTCAATGACCTTGGACCACAGAAGGTATTTGCACTGGTGATAGACAATGCTGCGAACATGAATGCTGCTTGGTCTAAAGTGGAGGAGTCCCACCCTCACATCACACCCATTGGCTGTGCTGCTCATGCATTGAATCTGTACCTCAAGGACATCATGGCACTGAAAAATATGGACACACTCTACAAGAGAGCCAAGGAAATGGTTAGGTATGTGAAGGGTCATTTATTTACAATGACACCCGTTGGGGTGGTGTTGTCATCATGTTTGACAGTCTCCTGGAGTGGAAGGAGTCTCTCCAAGAAAGGGCCATATCACAGTCTGCCGATATGAACAGCCCCATCAAGAGGATCCTCCTGGATGATATATTTTGGGAGAGAGTGGTAAGCAGTCTGAAACTCCTCAAACCTATAGCAGTAGCCGTTGCACAGATTGAGGGAGACAATGCCATCCTGTCTGATGTTCAGACTCTGCTTGCAGATGTAAGAGAAGAAATCCGTACTGCCCTGCCCACTTCACTGTTGCTCCAAGCGGAGGAAACTGCAGTTCTGAAATACATCCAAAAGCGTGAAGACCTCTGGCTGAAGCCCATACACGCCGCAGCGTACATGTTGGACCCCAAGTATGCTGGCAAGAGCATCCTGTCTGGTGCAGAGATCAACAAGGCATATGGTGTCATCACTACCGTGTCTCGCCCTCTTGGCCTGGATGAGGGCAATGTTCTTGGCAGTCTGGCAATGCAATATGGCAGTCGTGCCAACATATCTCATCAGCCACCTGGTGGAAGGGACTTTGTGGATCTGAGGCTCTTTCCCCTGTTGCCTCCATCATCCTCCAAATCCCACCAACATCAGCCGCCTCAGAGCGCAACTGGTCCTTGTTTGGGAACACACACACCAAAGCACGAAACAGGCTGACCAATACAAGGGTTGAAAAATTGGTGGCCTGACAACGAACCATCCTCAACAAGGTTGGAAAGTGACAGTAAAGATGAGGCCTCAGAGTCTGATGGTCAAGAGGTGGTCATTTAGGAAGTCCAGGGAGAAGACATGGAAGCCTGAGAGGAAGACAACCAAAGCTCTAGTTTCTAGACTATCATTTCACAGATGTATGTTGAAAATGTTTTTGGGAGATACGATGGATCATTGGGGATCATTCAATTTTCCCTTTTTTTTGTTGTTCGGTGAAATCATCCCATGTGAAGAGTCAACTAATTTCATTAAAGTTCAATTCATAACTTTAATTTCTGTTGGAAGGATTTAATCATTTGCAATGATGTCTACTAATGATGAGGTCAAATGTTTGTTTCTGTCTCATATGATATGGTAAATATATACAATGCAAAAAACATCTACATTTAAATGGTATTAATATTAATTTGAATATTTCCGCTAATTCCCATATATTCCCGTAAATTCCCTCTGAAAGTTTCCACCTCTGAATCATACCCAAAATGTGCATCCCTAGTGCCATCACAGCAGCAAGATTTGTGACCTGTTGCCACAAGAAAAGGGCAACCAGTGAAGAACAAACACCATTGTAAATACAACCCATATTTATGTTTTTTTATTTTCCCTTTTGTACTTTAAATATTTGCACATCTTTACAACACTGTATATAGACATAATATGACATCTGAAATTAAATTAAATCTTTATTCTTTTGGAACTTTTGTAAGTGTAATGTTTACTGTTCATTTTTTATTGTTTATTTCACTTTTGTTTATCTATTTCACTTGCTTTTTTAATGTAAACATATGTTTTCCATGTCAATCAATCCCCTTAAATTGAAATTGAGCAGAGAGAGAGAGACAGAGGGTAAGAGACAGAGACAGAGGGTAAGAGACAGAGACAGAGGGTAAGAGACAGAGACAGGGGGTAAGAGACAGAGAGAGAGGGTAAGAGACAGAGAGAGAGAGAGAGAGAGAGGGTAAGAGAGCGAGAGAGTGTAAGAAAGAGAGAGAGGGTGAGAGAGGGTAAGAGAGAGGGTAAGAGAGAGAGAGGGGGTAAGAGACAGAGACAGAGACAGAGAGAAGGGGTAACAGACAGAGAGAAGGTGTAAGAGACAGAGGAAGAGAGGGGGTAAGAGACAGCGAGAGAAGGGGGGTAAGAGACAGCGAGAGAAGGGGGGTAAGAGACAGCGAGAGTGAGGGGGTAAGAGACAGCGAGAGAAGGGGGGTAAGAGACAGCGAGAGAAGGGGGGTAAGAGACAGCGAGAGAGGGGGGGTAAGAGACAGTGAGAGAGAGAAGGGGTAAGAGACATCGAGAGAGAGAGAGGGGTTAAGAGACAGCGAGAGAGAGAGGGGTTAAGAGACAGCGAGAGAGAGAGGGGTTAAGAGACAGCGAGAGAGAGAGAGGGGTTAAGAGACAGCGAGAGAGAGAGAGAGGTTAAGAGACAGCGAGAGAGAGAGGGGTTAAGAGACAGCGAGAGAGAGAGGGGTTAAGAGACAGCGAGAGAGAGAGGGGTTAAGAGACAGCGAGAGAGAGAGGGGTTAAGAGACAGCGAGAGAGAGAGAGGGGTTAAGAGACAGCGAGAGAGAGAGGGGTTAAGAGACAGCGAGAGAGAGAGGTGTTAAGAGAGAGCGAGAGAGAGAGGTGTTAAGAGACAGCGAGAGCGAGAGGGGTTAAGAGACAGCGAGAGAGAGAGAGAGTGGTTAAGAGACAGCAAGAGAGAGAGAGGGGTTAAGAGACAGCGAGAGAGGGGTTAAGAGACAGCGGGAGAGAGAGTGGTTAAGAGACAGCGAGAGAGAGAGAGTGGTTAAGAGACAGCAAGAGAGAGAGGGGTTAAGAGACAGCGAGAGAGAGAGAGAGAGGGGTTAAGAGAGCGATAGAGAGAGAGGGGTTAAGAGACAGCGAGAGAGGGGTTAAGAGACAGAGAGAGAGGGGTTAAGAGACAGCGAGAGAGAGAGGGGTTAAGAGACAGCGAGAGAGAGAGAGGGGTTAAGCGACAGAGAGAGAGGGGTTAAGAGACAGCGAGAGAGAGAGGGGTTAAGAGACAGCGAGAGAGAGAGAGGGGTTAAGAGACAGCGAGAGAGAGAGAGGGGTTAAGAGACAGCGAGAGAGAGAGAGAGGGGTTAAGAGACAGCGAGAGCGAGAGGGGTTAAGAGACAGCGAGAGAGAGAGTGGTTAAGAGACAGCGAGAGAGAGAGTGGTTAAGAGACAGCGAGAGAGAGAGGGGTTAAGAGACAGCGAGAGAGAGAGGGGTTAAGAGACAGCGAGAGAGAGAGGGGTTAAGAGACAGCGAGAGCGAGAGGGGTTAAGAGACAGCGAGAGAGAGAGGGGTTAAGAGACAGCGAGAGAGAGAGGGGTTAAGAGACAGCGAGAGAGAGAGGGGTTAAGAGACAGCGAGAGAGAGAGTGGTTAAGAGACAGCGAGAGAGAGAGAAGGGTTAAGAGACAGCGAGAGAGAGAGAGGTTAAGAGACAGCGAGAGAGAGAGGGGTTAAGAGACAGCGAGAGAGAGAGAGGGGTTAAGAGACAGCAAGAGAGAGAGGGGTTAAGAGACAGCGAGAGAGAGAGAGTGGTTAAGAGACAGCGAGAGAGAGAGATGGGGTTAAGAGACAGCGAGAGAGAGAGGGGTTAAGAGACAGCGAGAGAGAGAGGGGTTAAGAGACAGCGAGAGAGAGAGGGGTTAAGAGACATCGAGAGAGAGAGAGAGGGGTTAAGAGACAGCGAGAGAGAGAGAGGGGTTAAGAGACAGCGAGAGAGAGAGGGGTTAAGAGACAGCGAGAGAGAGAGAGGGGTTAAGAGACAGCGAGAGAGAGAGAGGGGTTAAGAGACAGCGAGAGAGAGAGAGGGGTTAAGAGACAGCGAGAGAGAGAGTGGTTTAGAGACAGCGAGAGAGAGAGGGGTTAAGAGACAGCGAGAGAGAGAGAGAGGGGTTAAGAGACAGCGAGAGAGAGAGGGGTTAAGAGACAGCGAGAGAGAGAGAGGGGTTAAGAGACAGCGAGAGAGAGAGTGGTTAAGAGACAGCAAGAGAGAGAGAGGGGTTAAGAGACAGCGAGAGAGAGAGGGGTTAAGAGACAGCGAGAGAGAGAGTGGTTAAGAGACAGCGAGAGAGAGAGGGGTTAAGAGACAGCGAGAGAGAGAGAGGGGTTAAGAGACAGCGAGAGAGAGAGGGGTTAAGAGACAGCGAGAGAGAGAGAGGGGTTAAGAGACAGCGAGAGAGAGAGGGGTTAAGAGACAGAGAGAGAGAGAGAGGGGTTAAGAGACAGCGAGAGAGAGAGGGGTTAAGAGACAGCGAGAGAGAGAGAGGGGTTAAGAGACAGCGAGAGAGAGAGAGGGGTTAAGAGACAGCGAGAGAGAGAGAGGGGTTAAGAGACAGCAAGAGAGAGATAGGGGTTAAGAGACAGCGAGAGAGAGAGGGGTTAAGCGACAGCAATAGTGAGAGAGGGGTTAAGAGACAGCGAGAGAGAGGGGGGTTAAGAGACAGCGAGAGAGAGAGGGGTTAAGAGACAGCGAGAGAGAGAGAGGGGTTAAGAGACAGCGAGAGAGAGAGGGGTTAAGAGACAGCGAGAGAGAGAGGGGTTAAGAGACAGCGAGAGAGAGAGAGGGGTTAAGAGACAGCGAGAGAGAGAGGGGTTAAGAGACAGCGAGAGAGAGAGGTGTTAAGAGAGAGCGAGAGAGAGAGGTGTTAAGAGACAGCGAGAGCGAGAGGGGTTAAGAGACAGCGAGAGAGAGAGAGTGGTTAAGAGACAGCAAGAGAGAGAGGGGTTAAGAGACAGCAAGAGAGAGAGAGGGGTTAAGAGACAGCGAGAGAGAGAGGGGTTAAGAGACAGCGAGAGAGAGAGAGGGGTTAAGAGACAGCGAGAGAGAGAGATGGGGTTAAGAGACAGCGAGAGAGAGAGGGGTTAAGAGACAGCTAGAGAGAGAGGGGTTAAGAGACAGTGAGAGAGAGAGGGGTTAAGAGACAGCGAGAGAGAGAGAGGGGTTAAGAGACAGCGAGAGAGAGAGAGGGGTTAAGAGACAGCGAGAGAGAGAGGGGTTAAGAGACAGCGAGAGAGAGAGAGAGTGGTTAAGAGACAGCGAGAGAGAGAGGGGTTAAGAGACAGCGAGAGAGAGAGGGGTTAAGAGACAGCGAGAGAGAGAGGTGTTAAGAGACAGCGAGAGAGAGAGGGGTTAAGAGACAGCGAGAGAGAGAGGGGTTAAGAGACAGCGAGAGAGAGAGGGGTTAAGAGACAGCGAGAGAGATAGAGGGGTTAAGAGACAGCGAGAGAGAGAGAGGGGTTAAGAGACAGCGAGAGAGAGAGAGGGGTTAAGAGACAGCGAGAGAGAGAGAGGGGTTAAGAGACAGCGAGAGAGAGAGATGGGGTTAAGAGACAGCGAGAGAGAGAGGGGTTAAGCGACAGCAATAGTGAGAGAGGGGTTAAGAGACAGCGAGAGAGAGAGGGTGTTAAGAGACAGCGAGAGAGAGAGGGGTTAAGAGACAGCGAGAGAGAGAGGGGTTAAGAGACAGCGAGAGAGAGAGGGGTTAAGAGACAGCGAGAGAGAGAGAGGGGTTAAGAGACAGCGAGAGAGAGAGGGGTTAAGAGACAGCGAGAGAGAGAGAGGGGTTAAGAGACAGCGAGAGAGAGAGATGGGGTTAAGAGACAGCGAGAGAGAGAGAGGGGTTAAGAGACAGCGAGAGAGAGAGGGGTTAAGAGACAGCGAGAGAGAGAGAGGGGTTAAGAGACAGCGAGAGAGAGAGAGGGGTTAAGAGACAGCGAGAGAGAGAGAGGGGTTAAGAGACAGCGAGAGAGATAGAGGGGTTAAGAGACAGCGAGAGAGAGAGTGGTTAAGAGACAGCGAGAGAGAGAGGGGTTAAGAGACAGCAGAGAGAGAGAGAGGGGTTAAGAGACAGCGAGAGAGAGAGGGGTTAAGAGACAGCAAGAGAGAGAGAGGGGTTAAGAGACAGCGAGAGAGAGAGTGGTTAAGAGACAGCGAGAGAGAGAGAGGGGTTAAGAGACAGCGAGAGAGAGAGGGGTTAAGAGACAGCGAGAGAGAGAGAGAGGGTTAAGAGACAGCGAGAGAGAGAGGGGTTAAGAGACAGCGAGAGAGAGAGAGGGGTTAAGAGACAGCGAGAGAGAGAGGTGTTAAGAGACAGCGAGAGAGAGAGGGGTTAAGAGACAGCGAGAGAGAGAGAGGGTTAAGAGACAGCGAGAGAGAGAGAGGGGTTAAGAGACAGCGAGAGAGAGAGAGGGGTTAAGAGACAGCGAGAGAGAGATAGGGGTTAAGAGACAGCGAGAGAGAGGGGTTAAGAGACAGCGAGAGCGAGAGGGGTTAAGAGACAGCGAGAGAGAGAGATGGGGTTAAGAGACAGCGAGAGAGAGAGGGGTTAAGAGACAGCTAGAGAGAGAGGGGTTAAGAGACAGCGAGAGAGAGAGGGGTTAAGAGACAGCGAGAGAGAGAGAGGGGTTAAGAGACAGCAGAGAGGGGTTAAGAGACAGGAGAGAGAGGGGTTAAGAGACAGCGAGAGAGAGAGGGGTTAAGAGACAGCGAGAGAGAGAGGGGTTAAGAGACAGCAGAGAGAGAGGGGTTAAGAGACAGCGAGAGAGAGGGGTTAAGAGACAGCGAGAGAGAGAGGGGTTAAGAGACAGCGAGAGAGAGAGGGGTTAAGAGACAGCGAGAGAGAGATAGGGGTTAAGAGACAGCGAGAGAGAGAGAGGGGTTAAGAGACAGCGATAGAGAGAGAGGGGTTAAGAGACAGCGAGAGAGAGGGGGGTTAAGAGACAGCGAGAGAGAGAGGTGTTAAGAGACAGCGAGAGAGAGAGAGGGGTTAAAAGACAGCGAGAGAGAGATAGGGTTAAGAGACAGCGAGAGAGAGAAGGGGTAAGAGACAGCGAGAGAAGGGGGGTTAAGAGACAGCGAGAGAGAGAGGGGTTAAGAGACAGCGAGAGAAGGGGGGTAAGAGACAGCGAGAGAGAGAAGCGGTAAGAGACAGCAAGAGCGAGAGGGGTTAAGAGACAGCGAGAGGGGTGAAGAGACAGCGCGAGAGAGAGGTGTTAAGAGACAGTGAGAGAGAGAGAGAGGGGTTAAGAGACAGCGAGAGAGAGAGGGGGGTTAAGAGACATCGAGAGAGAGAGGGGTTAAGCGACAGCAATAGTGAGAGAGGGGTTAAGAGACAGCGAGAGAGAGAGAGGGTTAAGAGACAGCGAGAGAGAGAGAGGGGTTAAGAGACAGCGAGAGGAGAGAGGGGTTAAGAGACAGCGAGAGAGAGAGGGGTTAAGAGACAGCGAGAGAGAGAGGGGTTAAGAGACAGCGAGAGAGAGAGGGGTTAAGAGACAGCGAGAGAGAGAGGGGTTAAGAGACAGCGAGAGAGAGGAGGGGTGAAGAGACAGCGAGAGAGAGAGGGGTTAAGAGACAGCGAGAGAGCAGAGAGAGGGGGTTAAGAGACAGCGAGAGAGAGAGAGGGGTTAAGAGACAGCGAGAGAGAGAGGGGTTAAGAGACAGCGAGAGAGAGAGAGTGGTTAAGAGACAGCGAGAGAGAGAGATGGGGTTAAGAGACAGCGAGAGAGAGAGGGGTTAAGAGACAGCGAGAGAGAGAGGGGTTAAGAGACAGTGAGAGAGAGAGGGGTTAAGAGACAGCGAGAGAGAGAGAGGGGTTAAGAGACAGCGAGAGAGAGAGAGGGGTTAAGAGACAGCGAGAGAGATAGAGGGGTTAAGAGACAGCGAGAGAGAGAGTGGTTAAGAGACAGCGAGAGAGAGAGGGGTTAAGAGACAGCGAGAGAGAGAGAGAGGGGTTAAGAGACAGCGAGAGAGAGAGGGGTTAAGAGACAGCGAGAGAGAGAGAGAGGGGTTAAGAGACAGCGAGAGAGAGAGTGGTTAAGAGACAGCGAGAGAGAGAGAGGGGTTAAGAGACAGCGAGAGAGAGAGGGGTTAAGAGACAGCGAGAGAGAGAGAGAGTGGTTAAGAGACAGCGAGAGAGAGAGGGGTTAAGAGACAGCGAGAGAGAGAGAGGGGTTAAGAGACAGCGAGAGAGAGAGGTGTTAAGAGACACCGAGAGAGAGAGGGGTTAAGAGACATCGAGAGAGAGAGAGGGGTTAAGAGACAGCGAGAGAGAGAGGGGTTAAGAGACAGCGAGAGAGAGAGAGGGGTTAAGAGACAGCGAGAGAGAGAGAGGGGTGAAGAGACAGCGAGAGAGAGAGGGGTTAAGAGACAGCGAGAGAGAGAGGGGTTAAGAGACAGCGAGAGAGAGAGAGGGGTTAAGAGACAGCGAGAGAGAGAGGGGTTAAGAGACAGCGAGAGAGAGAGAGTGGTTAAGAGACAGCGAGAGAGAGAGATGGGGTTAAGAGACAGCGAGAGAGAGAGGGGTTAAGAGACAGCGAGAGAGAGAGGGGTTAAGAGACAGTGAGAGAGAGAGGGGTTAAGAGACAGCGAGAGAGAGAGAGGGGTTAAGAGACAGCGAGAGAGAGAGAGGGGTTAAGAGACAGCGAGAGAGATAGAGGGGTTAAGAGACAGCGAGAGAGAGAGTGGTTAAGAGACAGCGAGAGAGAGAGGGGTTAAGAGACAGCGAGAGAGAGAGAGAGGGGTTAAGAGACAGCGAGAGAGAGAGGGGTTAAGAGACAGCGAGAGAGAGAGAGGGGTTAAGAGACAGCGAGAGAGAGAGTGGTTAAGAGACAGCGAGAGAGAGAGAGGGGTTAAGAGACAGCGAGAGAGAGAGGGGTTAAGAGACAGCGAGAGAGAGAGAGGGGTTAAGAGACAGCGAGAGA
Organism: Salvelinus alpinus; assembly: GCF_045679555.1. NCBI lineage: Eukaryota > Metazoa > Chordata > Actinopteri > Salmoniformes > Salmonidae > Salvelinus > Salvelinus alpinus. Next base: position 15,358,483 of record NC_092087.1, on the reverse strand, counting down.
GAGAGGGGTTAAGAGACAGCGAGAGAGAGAGAGGGGTTAAGAGACAGCGAGAGAGAGAGGTGTTAAGAGACACCGAGAGAGAGAGGGGTTAAGAGACATCGAGAGAGAGAGAGGGGTTAAGAGACAGCGAGAGAGAGAGAGGGGTTAAGAGACAGCGAGAGAGAGAGAGGGGTTAAGAGACAGCGAGAGAGAGAGAGGGGTTAAGAGACAGCGAGAGAGAGAGGGGTTAAGCGACAGCAATAGTGAGAGAGGGGTTAAGAGACAGCGAGAGAGAGAGAGAGTGGTTAAGAGACAGCGAGAGAGAGAGGGGTTAAGAGACAGCGAGAGAGAGAGAGGGGTTAAGAGACAGCGAGAGAGAGAGAGGGGTTAAGAGACAGCGAGAGAGAGAGAGGGGTTAAGAGACAGCGAGAGAGAGAGGTTAGAGACAGCGAGAGAGGGGTTAAGAGACAGCGAGAGAGAGAGAGGGGTTAAGAGACAGCGAGAGAGAGAGGGGTTAAGAGACAGCGAGAGAGAGAGGGGTTAAGAGACAGCGAGAGAGAGGGGTTAAGAGACAGCGAGAGAGAGAGGGGTTAAGAGACAGCGGTTAAGAGACAGCGAGAGAGAGAGGGTTAAGAGACAGCGAGAGAGAGAGGGGTTAAGAGACAGCGAGAGAGAGAGAGGGGTTAAGAGACAGCGAGAGAGAGAGGGGTTAAGAGACAGCGAAGCGAGAGAGAGAGGGGTTAAGAGACAGCGAGAGAGAGAGAGGGGTTAAGAGACAGCGAGAGAGAGAGGGGTTAAGAGACAGCGAGAGAGAGAGAGGGGTTAAGAGACAGCGAGAGAGAGAGGGGTTAAGAGACAGCGAGAGAGAGAGAGGGGTTAAGAGACAGCGAGAGAGAGAGAGGGGTTAAGAGACAGCAAGAGAGAGATAGGGGTTAAGAGACAGCGAGAGAGAGAGGGGTTAAGCGACAGCAATAGTGAGAGAGGGGTTAAGAGACAGCGAGAGAGAGGGGGGTTAAGAGACAGCGAGAGAGAGAGGGGTTAAGAGACAGCGAGAGAGAGAGAGGGGTTAAGAGACAGCGAGAGAGAGAGGGGTTAAGAGACAGCGAGAGAGAGAGGGGTTAAGAGACAGCGAGAGAGAGAGAGGGGTTAAGAGACAGCGAGAGAGAGAGGGGTTAAGAGACAGCGAGAGAGAGAGGTGTTAAGAGAGAGCGAGAGAGAGAGGTGTTAAGAGACAGCGAGAGCGAGAGGGGTTAAGAGACAGCGAGAGAGAGAGAGTGGTTAAGAGACAGCAAGAGAGAGAGGGGTTAAGAGACAGCAAGAGAGAGAGAGGGGTTAAGAGACAGCGAGAGAGAGAGGGGTTAAGAGACAGCGAGAGAGAGAGAGGGGTTAAGAGACAGCGAGAGAGAGAGATGGGGTTAAGAGACAGCGAGAGAGAGAGGGGTTAAGAGACAGCTAGAGAGAGAGGGGTTAAGAGACAGTGAGAGAGAGAGGGGTTAAGAGACAGCGAGAGAGAGAGAGGGGTTAAGAGACAGCGAGAGAGAGAGAGGGGTTAAGAGACAGCGAGAGAGAGAGGGGTTAAGAGACAGCGAGAGAGAGAGGGGTTAAGAGACAGCGAGAGAGAGAGAGAGTGGTTAAGAGACAGCGAGAGAGAGAGGGGTTAAGAGACAGCGAGAGAGAGAGGGGTTAAGAGACAGCGAGAGAGAGAGGTGTTAAGAGACAGCGAGAGAGAGAGGGGTTAAGAGACAGCGAGAGAGAGAGGGGTTAAGAGACAGCGAGAGAGAGAGGGGTTAAGAGACAGCGAGAGAGATAGAGGGGTTAAGAGACAGCGAGAGAGAGAGAGGGGTTAAGAGACAGCGAGAGAGAGAGAGAGGGGTTAAGAGACAGCGAGAGAGAGAGAGGGGTTAAGAGACAGCGAGAGAGAGATGGGGTTAAGAGACAGCGAGAGAGAGAGGGGTTAAGAGACAGCGAGAGAGAGAGAGGGGTTAAGAGACAGCGAGAGAGAGAGGGGTTAAGAGACAGCGAGAAGCGAGAGAGAGAGGGGTTAAGAGACAGCGAGAGAGAGAGAGGGGTTAAGAGACAGCGAGAGAGAGAGGGGTTAAGAGACAGCGAGAGAGAGAGGTGGTTAAGAGACAGCGAGAGAGAGAGAGGGGTTAAGAGACAGCGAGAGAGAGAGGGGTTAAGAGACAGCGAGAGAGAGAGGGGTTAAGAGACAGCGAGAGAGAGAGGGGTTAAGAGACAGCGAGAGAGAGAGAGGGGTTAAGAGACAGCGAGAGAGAGAGAGGGGTTAAGAGACAGCAAGAGAGAGAGAGGGGTTAAGAGACAGCGGGAGAGAGAGTGGTTAAGAGACAGCGAGAGAGAGAGAGTGGTTAAGAGACAGCGAGAGAGAGAGAGAGGGGTTAAGAGACAGCGAGAGAGAGAGGGGTTAAGAGACAGCGAGAGAGAGAGAGGGGTTAAGAGACAGCAGAGAGAGGTGGTTAAGAGACAGCAGAGAGAGAGGGGTTAAGAGACAGCGAGAGAGAGAGGGGTTAAGAGACAGCGAGAGAGAGAGAGAGTGGTTAAGAGACAGCGAGAGAGAGAGGGGTTAAGAGACAGCGAGAGAGAGAGAGGGGTTAAGAGACAGCGAGAGAGAGAGGGGTTAAGAGACAGCGAGAGAGAGAGGGGTTAAGAGACAGCGAGAGAGAGAGAGGGGTTAAGAGACAGCGAGAGGAGAGAGGGGTTAAGAGACAGCGAGAGCGAGAGAGGGGTTAAGAGACAGCGAGAGAGAGAGAGGGGTGAAGAGACAGCGAGAGAGAGAGGGGTTAAGAGACAGCGAGAGAGAGAGGGGTTAAGAGACAGCGAGAGAGAGAGAGGGGTTAAGAGACAGCGAGAGAGAGAGGGGTTAAGAGACAGCGAGAGAGAGAGAGTGGTTAAGAGACAGCGAGAGAGAGAGATGGGGTTAAGAGACAGCGAGAGAGAGAGGGGTTAAGAGACAGCGAGAGAGAGAGGGGTTAAGAGACAGTGAGAGAGAGAGGGGTTAAGAGACAGCGAGAGAGAGAGAGGGGTTAAGAGACAGCGAGAGAGAGAGAGGGGTTAAGAGACAGCGAGAGAGATAGAGGGGTTAAGAGACAGCGAGAGAGAGAGTGGTTAAGAGACAGCGAGAGAGAGAGGGGTTAAGAGACAGCGAGAGAGAGAGAGAGGGGTTAAGAGACAGCGAGAGAGAGAGGGGTTAAGAGACAGCGAGAGAGAGAGAGAGGGGTTAAGAGACAGCGAGAGAGAGAGTGGTTAAGAGACAGCGAGAGAGAGAGAGGGGTTAAGAGACAGCGAGAGAGAGAGGGGTTAAGAGACAGCGAGAGAGCAGAGAGAGAGTGGTTAAGAGACAGCGAGAGAGAGAGGGGTTAAGAGACAGCGAGAGAGAGAGAGGGGTTAAGAGACAGCGAGAGAGAGAGGTGTTAAGAGACACCGAGAGAGAGAGGGGTTAAGAGACATCGAGAGAGAGAGAGGGGTTAAGAGACAGCGAGAGAGAGAGAGGGGTTAAGAGACAGCGAGAGAGAGAGAGGGGTTAAGAGACAGCGAGAGAGAGATAGGGGTTAAGAGACAGCGAGAGAGAGAGGGGTTAAGCGACAGCAATAGTGAGAGAGGGGTTAAGAGACAGCGAGAGAGAGAGAGAGTGGTTAAGAGACATCGAGAGAGAGAGGGGTTAAGAGACAGCGAGAGAGAGAGAGGGGTTAAGAGACAGCGAGAGAGAGAGAGGGGTTAAGAGACAGCGAGAGAGAGATAGGGGTTAAGAGACAGCGAGAGAGAGAGGGGTTAAGCGACAGCAATAGTGAGAGAGGGGTTAAGAGACAGCGAGAGAGAGGGGGGTTAAGAGACAGCTTGAATTTGAATTTGAGAGCGGGTAAGAGACAGAGAGAGGGTAAGAGACAGAGAGAGGGTAAGAGACAGCAAGAGATTGGGTAAGAGACAGAGACAGAGAGAAGGGGTAAGAGACAGAGAGGGGGTAAGAGACAGCAAGAGAGAGATAGGGGTTAAGAGACAGCGAGAGAGAGAGAGGGGTTAAGCGACAGCAATAGTGAGAGGGGGGTTAAGAGACAGCGAGAGAGAGGGGGGTTAAGAGACAGCGAGAGAGAGAGGGGTTAAGAGACAGCGAGAGAGAGAGAGGGGTTAAGAGACAGCGAGAGAGAGAGGGGTTAAGAGACAGCGAGAGAGAGAGGGGTTAAGAGACAGCTTGAATTTGAATTTGAGAGAGGGTAAGAGACAGAGAGAGGGTAAGAGACAGAGAGAGAGAGAGGGGTTAAGAGACAGCGAGAGAGAGAGGGGTTAAGAGACAGCGAGAGAGAGAGGTGTTAAGAGACAGCGAGAGAGAGAGGGGTTAAGAGACAGCGAGAGAGAGAGGGGTTAAGAGACAGCGAGAGAGAGAGAGGGGTTAAGAGACAGCGAGAGAGAGAGGGGTTAAGAGACAGCGAGAGAGAGAGAGGGGTTAAGAGACAGCGAGAGAGAGAGGGGTTAAGAGACAGCGAGAGAGAGAGAGGGGTTAAGAGACAGCGAGAGAGAGAGAGGGGTTAAGAGACAGCAAGAGAGAGATAGGGGTTAAGAGACAGCGAGAGAGAGAGGGGTTAAGCGACAGCAATAGTGAGAGAGGGGTTAAGAGACAGCGAGAGAGAGGGGGGTTAAGAGACAGCGAGAGAGAGAGGGGTTAAGAGACAGCGAGAGAGAGAGAGGGGTTAAGAGACAGCGAGAGAGAGAGGGGTTAAGAGACAGCGAGAGAGAGAGGGGTTAAGAGACAGCGAGAGAGAGAGGGGTTAAGAGATAGCGAGAGAGAGAGAGGGGTTAAGAGACAGCGAGAGAGAGAGAGGGGTTAAGAGACAGCGAGAGCGAGAGGGGTTAAGAGACAGCGAGAGAGAGAGAGTGGTTAAGAGACAGAAAGAGAGAGAGGGGTTAAGAGACAGCAAGAGAGAGATAGGGGTTAAGAGACAGCGAGAGAGGGGTTAAGAGACATCGGGAGAGAGAGTGGTTAAGAGACAGCAAGAGAGAGAGGGGTTAAGAGGCAGCGAGAGAGAGAGAGAGAGGGGTTAAGAGAGCGAGAGAGAGAGAGGGGTTAAGAGACAGCGAGAGAGGGGTTAAGAGACAGAGAGAGAGGGGTTAAGAGACAGCGAGAGAGAGAGGGGTTAAGAGACAGCGAGAGAGAGAGAGGGGTTAAGCGACAGAGAGAGAGGGGTTAAGAGACAGCGAGAGAGAGAGAGGGGTTAAGAGACAGCGAGAGAGAGAGAGGGGTTAAGAGACAGCGAGAGATTGGGTAAGAGACAGAGACAAAGAGAAGGGGTAAGAGACAGAGAGGGGGTAAGAGACAGAGACGTAAGAGACAGCGAGAGAAGGGAAGTAAGAGACAGCGAGAGAGAGGGGGTAAAAGACAGCGAGAGAGGGGGTTGAGAGACAGCGAGAGAGGGGGGGTAAGAGACAGCGAGAGAGAGAAGGGGTATTAGACAGCAAGAGCAAGAGGGGTTAAGAGACAGCGAGAGGGGTTAAGAGACAGCGAGAGAGAGAGAGGGGTTAAGAGACAGCAAGATAGAGATAGGGGTTAAGAGACAGCGAGAGAGAGAGAGGGGTTAAGCGACAGCAATAGTGAGAGAGGGGTTAAGAGACAGCGAGAGATTGGGTAAGAGACAGAGACAGAGAGAAGGGGTAAGAGACAGAGAGGGGGTAAGAGACAGAGACAAAGAGAAGGGGTAAGAGAAAGAGACAGAGAGGGGGTAAGAGACAGCGAGAGAAGGGGGGTAAGAGACAGCGAGAGAGAGAAGGGGTAAAAGACAGCAAGAGCGAGAGGGGTTAAGAGACAGCGAGAGGGGTTAAGAGACAGCGAGAGAGAGAGAGGGGTTAAGAGACAGCAAGATAGAGATAGGGGTTAAGAGACAGCGAGAGAGAGAGAGGGGTTAAGCGACAGCAATAGTGAGAGAGGGGTTAAGAGACAGCGAGAGAGAGGGGGGTTAAGAGACAGCGAGAGAGAGAGGTGTTAAGAGACAGTGAGAGAGAGAGAGGGGTTAAGAGACAGCGAGAGAGAGAGGGGTTAAGAGACAGCGAGAGAGAGAAGGGGTAAGAGACAGCGAGAGAAGGGGGGTTAAGAGACAGCGAGAGAGAGAGGGGTTAAGAGACAGCGAGAGAAGGGGGGTAAGAGACAGCGAGAGAGAGAAGGGGTAAGAGACAGCAAGAGCGAGAGGGGTTAAGAGACAGCGAGAGGGGTGAAGAGACAGCGCGAGAGAGAGGTGTTAAGAGACAGTGAGAGAGAGAGAGAGGGGTTAAGAGACAGCGAGAGAGAGAGGGGGGTTAAGAGACAGCGAGAGAGAGAGGGGTTAAGCGACAGCAATAGTGAGAGAGGGGTTAAGAGACAGCGAGAGAGAGAGAGGGGTTAAGAGACAGCGAGAGAGAGAGGGGTTAAGAGACAGCGAGAGAGAGAGAGGGGTTAAGAGACAGCGAGAGAGAGAGAGGGGTTAAGAGACAGCGAGAGAGAGAGGGGTTAAGAGACAGCGAGAGAGAGAGAGGGGTTAAGAGACAGCGAGAGAGAGAGGGGTTAAGAGACAGCTTGAATTTGAATTTGAGAGAGGGTAAGAGACAGCGAGAGAGTGGGTAAGAGACAGAGACAGAGAGAAGGGGTAAGAGTCAGAGACAGAGAGGGGGTAAGAGACAGAGACAAAGAGAAGGGGTAAGAGACAGAGACGTAAGAGACAGCGAGAGAAGGGGGGTAAGAGACAGCGAGAGAGAGCGGGTAAAAGACAGCGAGAGAGGGGGTTGAGAGACAGCGAGAGAGGGGGGGTAAGAGACAGCGAGAGAGAGAAGGGGTATTAGACAGCAAGAGCAAGAAGGGTTAAGAGACAGCGAGAGGGGTTAAGAGACAGCGAGAGAGAGAGAGGTGTTAAGAGACAGCGAGAGAGAGAGAGGTGTTAAGAGACAGCGAAAGAGAGAGAGGTGTTAAGAGACAGCGAGAGAGAGAGGGGTTAAGAGACAGCGAGAGAGAGAGGGGTTAAGCGACAGCAATAGTGAGAGAAGGGGTAAGAGACATCGAGAGAGAGAGGGGTTAAGAGACAGCGAGAGAGAGAGGGGTTAAGAGACAGCGAGAGAGAGAGAGTGGTTAAGAGACAGCGAGAGAGAGAGGGCTTAAGAGACAGCTTGAATTTGAATTTGAGAGAGGGTAAGAGACAGAGAGAGGGGGTAAGAGGCAGCTTGAATTTGAATTTGAGAGAGGGTAAGAGACAGAGAGAGGGTAAGAGACAGCGAGTGATTGGGTAAGAGGCAGCTTGAATTTGAATTTGAGAGAGGGTAAGAGACAGAGAGAGGGGGTAAGAGACAGCGAGAGAGGGGGTAAGTGGCAGAGCGAGAGGGGGTAAGAGACAGCGAGAGAGGGGGTAAGAGACAGCGAGAGAGGGGGTAAGAGACAGCGAGAGAGGGGGTAAGAGGCAGTGAGAGAGGGGGTAAGAGGCAGTGAGAGAGGGGGTAAGAGGCAGCGAGAGAGGGGGTAAGAGACAGAGTGAGAGAGGGGGTAAGAGACAGCGAGAGAGGAGGTAAGTGACAGAGAGAGAGAGGGGTTAAGAGTCAGAGAGAGAGGGGTTAAGAGACAGAGAGGTTAAGAGACAGAGAGAGAGAGGTCAAGAGACAGCGAGAGAGGGGGTAAGAGACAGCGAGAGAGAGGGTAAGAGACAGTGAGAGAGAGGGGTAAGAGACAGATAGGGGGTAAGAGACAGAGAGGGGATAAGAGAGAGGGTAAGAGAGAGAGAGGGTAAGAGAGAGAGAGGGTAAGAGAGAGAGAGCGAGGGTAAGAGACAGAGAGGGGGTAAGAGACAGAGACAGAGAGGGGGTAAGAGAGAGAGCGAGGGTAAGCGACAGAGAGAGGGTAAGCGACAGAGAGAGAGTAAGAGACAGAGAGAGGGTAAGAGAGAGAGAGAGAGCGAGGGTAAGAGACAGAGAGAAGGTAAGAGACAGAGAGAGGGTAAGAGACAGAGAGAGGGTAAGAGACAGAGCGAGGGTAAGAGACAGAGAGAGGGTAAGAGACAGAGAGGGGGTAAGAGACAGAGAGGGGGTAAGAGACAGAGAGAGGGTAAGAGAGAGAGAGAGAGGGTAAGAGACAGAGAGGGGGTAAGAGACAGAGAGGGGGTAAGAGACAGAGAGGGGGTAAGAGAGAGAGAGAGGGTAAGAGACAGAGAGAGGGTAAGAGACAGAGAGAGGGTAAGAGACAGCGAGAGATTGGGTAAGAGACAGCGAGAGAGAGAGGGGTTAAGAGACAGCGAGAGAAGGGGGGTAAGAGACAGCGAGAGAGAGAAGGGGTAAGAGACAGCAAGAGCGAGAGGGGTTAAGAGACAGCGAGAGGGGTGAAGAGACAGCGAGAGAGAGAGGTGTTAAGAGACAGCGAGAGAGAGAGAGAGGGGTTAAGAGACAGCGAGAGAGAGAGGGGGGTTAAGAGACGGCGAGAGAGAGAGGGGTTAAGCGACAGCAATAGTGAGAGAGGGGTTAAGAGACAGCGAGAGAGAGAGAGGGGTTAAGAGACAGCAAGAGAGAGATAGGGGTTAAGAGACAGCGAGAGAGAGAGGGGTTAAGCGACAGCAATAGTGAGAGAGGGGTTAAGAGACAGCGAGAGAGAGGGGGGTTAAGAGACAGCGAGAGAGAGAGGGGTTAAGAGACAGCGAGAGAGAGAGAGGGGTTAAGAGACAGCGAGAGAGAGAGGGGTTAAGAGACAGCGAGAGAGAGAGAGGGGTTAAGAGACAGCGAGAGAGAGAGGGGTTAAGAGACAGCGAGAGAGAGAGGGGTTAAGAGACAGCGAGAGAGAGAGAGGGGTTAAGAGACAGCGAGAGAGAGAGAGGGGTTAAGAGACAGCGAGAGCGAGAGGGGTTAAGAGACAGCGAGAGAGAGAGAGGGGTTAAGAGACAGCGAGAGAGAGAGGGGTTAAGAGACAGCGAGAGAGAGAGGGGTTAAGAGACAGCGAGAGAGAGAGGGGTTAAGAGACAGCGAGAGAGAGAGAGGGGTTAAGAGACAGCGAGAGAGAGAGAGGGGTTAAGAGACAGCGAGAGCGAGAGGGGTTAAGAGACAGCGAGAGAGAGAGAGTGGTTAAGAGACAGCAAGAGAGAGAGGGGTTAAGAGACAGCAAGAGAGAGATAGGGGTTAAGAGACAGCGAGAGAGGGGTTAAGAGACAGCGAGAGAGAGAGAGTGGTTAAGAGACAGCAAGAGAGAGAGGGGTTAAGAGGCAGCGAGAGAGAGAGAGAGAGGGGTTAAGAGAGCGAGAGAGAGAGAGGGGTTAAGAGACAGCGAGAGAGGGGTTAAGAGACAGAGAGAGAGGGGTTAAGAGACAGCGAGAGAGAGAGAGGGGTTAAGAGACAGCGAGAGAGAGAGAGGGGTTAAGCGACAGAGAGAGAGGGGTTAAGAGACAGCGAGAGAGAGAGGGGTTAAGAGACAGCGAGAGAGAGAGAGGGGTTAAGAGACAGCGAGAGATTGGGTAAGAGACAGAGACAAAGAGAAGGGGTAAGAGACAGAGAGGGGGTAAGAGACAGAGACGTAAGAGACAGCGAGAGAAGGGAGGTAAGAGACAGCGAGAGAGAGGGGGTAAAAGACAGCGAGAGAGGGGGTTGAGAGACAGCGAGAGAGGGGGGGTAAGAGACAGCGAGAGAGAGAAGGGGTATTAGACAGCAAGAGCAAGAGGGGTTAAGAGACAGCGAGAGGGGTTAAGAGACAGCGAGAGAGAGAGAGGGGTTAAGAGACAGCAAGATAGAGATAGGGGTTAAGAGACAGCGAGAGAGAGAGAGGGGTTAAGCGACAGCAATAGTGAGAGAGGGGTTAAGAGACAGCGAGAGATTGGGTAAGAGACAGAGACAGAGAGAAGGGGTAAGAGACAGAGAGGGGGTAAGAGACAGAGACAAAGAGAAGGGGTAAGAGAAAGAGACAGAGAGGGGGTAAGAGACAGCGAGAGAAGGGGGGTAAGAGACAGCGAGAGAGAGAAGGGGTAAAAGACAGCAAGAGCGAGAGGGGTTAAGAGACAGCGAGAGGGGTTAAGAGACAGCGAGAGAGAGAGAGGGGTTAAGAGACAGCAAGATAGAGATAGGGGTTAAGAGACAGCGAGAGAGAGAGAGGGGTTAAGCGACAGCAATAGTGAGAGAGGGGTTAAGAGACAGCGAGAGAGAGGGGGGTTAAGAGACAGCGAGAGAGAGAGGTGTTAAGAGACAGCGAGAGAGAGAGAGGGGTTAAGAGACAGCGAGAGAGAGAGGGGTTAAGAGACAGCGAGAGAGAGAAGGGGTAAGAGACAGCGAGAGAAGGGGGGTTAAGAGACAGCGAGAGAGAGAGGGGTTAAGAGACAGCGAGAGAAGGGGGGTAAGAGACAGCGAGAGAGAGAAGCGGTAAGAGACAGCAAGAGCGAGAGGGGTTAAGAGACAGCGAGAGGGGTGAAGAGACAGCGCGAGAGAGAGGTGTTAAGAGACAGTGAGAGAGAGAGAGAGGGGTTAAGAGACAGCGAGAGAGAGAGGGGGGTTAAGAGACAGCGAGAGAGAGAGGGGTTAAGCGACAGCAATAGTGAGAGAGGGGTTAAGAGACAGCGAGAGAGAGAGAGGGGTTAAGAGACAGCGAGAGAGAGAGGGGTTAAGAGACAGCGAGAGAGAGAGGGGTTAAGAGACAGCGAGAGAGAGAGAGGGGTTAAGAGACAGCGAGAGAGAGAGAGGGGTTAAGAGACAGCGAGAGAGAGAGGGGTTAAGAGACAGCGAGAGAGAGAGAGGGGTTAAGAGACAGCGAGAGAGAGCGGGGTTAAGAGACAGCTTGAATTTGAATTTGAGAGAGGGTAAGAGACAGCGAGAGAGTGGGTAAGAGACAGAGACAGAGAGAAGGGGTAAGAGTCAGAGACAGAGAGGGGGTAAGAGACAGAGACAAAGAGAAGGGGTAAGAGACAGAGACGTAAGAGACAGCGAGAGAAGGGGGGTAAGAGACAGCGAGAGAGAGCGGGTAAAAGACAGCGAGAGAGGGGGTTGAGAGACAGCGAGAGAGGGGGGGTAAGAGACAGCGAGAGAGAGAAGGGGTATTAGACAGCAAGAGCAAGAAGGGTTAAGAGACAGCGAGAGGGGTTAAGAGACAGCGAGAGAGAGAGAGGTGTTAAGAGACAGCGAGAGAGAGAGAGGTGTTAAGAGACAGCGAAAGAGAGAGAGGTGTTAAGAGACAGCGAGAGAGAGATAGGGGTTAAGAGACAGCGAGAGAGAGAGGGGTTAAGCGACAGCAATAGTGAGAGAAGGGGTAAGAGACATCGAGAGAGAGAGGCGTTAAGAGACAGCGAGAGAGAGAGAGGGGTTAAGAGACAGCGAGAGAGAGAGAGGGGTTAAGAGACAGCGAGAGAGAGATAGGGGTTAAGAGACAGCGAGAGAGAGAGGGGTTAAGCGACAGCAATAGTGAGAGAGGGGTTAAGAGACAGCGAGAGAGAGGGGGGTTAAGAGACAGCGAGAGAGAGAGGGGTTAAGAGACAGCGAGAGAGAGAGAGGGGTTAAGAGACAGCGAGAGAGAGAGGGGTTAAGAGACAGCGAGAGAGAGAGGGGTTAAGAGACAGCTTGAATTTGAATTTGAGAGCGGGTAAGAGACAGAGAGAGGGTAAGAGACAGAGAGAGGGTAAGAGACAGCGAGAGATTGGGTAAGAGACAGAGACAGAGAGAAGGGGTAAGAGACAGAGAGGGGGTAAGAGACAGCAAGAGAGAGATAGGGGTTAAGAGACAGCGAGAGAGAGAGAGGGGTTAAGCGACAGCAATAGTGAGAGAGGGGTTAAGAGACAGCGAGAGAGAGGGGGGTTAAGAGACAGCGAGAGAGAGAGGGGTTAAGAGACAGCGAGAGAGAGAGAGGGGTTAAGAGACAGCGAGAGAGAGAGGGGTTAAGAGACAGCGAGAGAGAGAGGGGTTAAGAGACAGCTTGAATTTGAATTTGAGAGAGGGTAAGAGACAGAGAGAGGGGGTAAGAGACAGCGAGAGAGAGGGGTTAAGAGACAGCGAGCGAGAGAGGGGTTAAGAGACAGCGAGAGAGAGAGGTGTTAAGAGACAGCGAGAGAGAGGGGTTAAGAGACAGCGAGAGAGAGAGGGGTTAAGAGACAGCGAGTGAGAGAGAGGGGTTAAGAGACAGCGAGAGAGAGAGGGGTTAAGAGGCAGCGAGAGAGAGAGAGGGGTTAAGAGACAGCGAGAGAGAGAGGGGGTTAAGAGACAGCGAGAGAGAGAGGGGTTAAGAGACAGCGAGAGAGAGAGAGGGGTTAAGAGACAGCAGAGAGAGAGGGGTTAAGAGACAGCGAGAGAGAGAGGGGTTAAGAGACAGCAGGAGAGAGGGGTTAAGAGACAGCGAGAGAGAGGGGTTAAGAAACAGCGAGAGAGAGAGGGGTTAAGAGACAGCGAGAGAGAGAGAGGGGTTAAGAGACAGCGAAGAGAGAGGGGTTAAGAGACAGAGAGAGAGAGGGGTTAAGAGACAGCGAGAGAGAGAGGGGTTAAGAGACAGCGAGAGAGAGAGAGGGGTTAAGAGACAGCGAGAGAGAGAGGGGTTAAGAGACAGCGAGAGAGAGAGAGGGGTTAAGAGACAGCGAGAGAGAGAGGGGGTTAAGAGACAGCGAGAGAGAGAGTGGGTTAAGAGACAGAGACAAGAGAGAGAGGGGTTAAGAGACAGCAAGAGAGAGATAGGGGTTAAGAGACAGCGAGAGAGGGGTTAAGAGACAGCGAGAGAGAGAGTGGTTAAGAGACAGCGAGAGAGAGGGTGGTTAAGAGACAGCAGAGAGAGAGGGGTTAAGAGGCAGCGAGAGAGAGAGAGAGAGGGGTATAAGAGAGCGAGAGAGAGAGAGGGGTTAAGAGACAGCGAGAGAGGGGTTAAGAGACAGAGAGAGAGGGGTTAAGAGACAGCGAGAGAGAGAGGGGTTAAGAGACAGCGAGAGAGAGAGAGGGGTTAAGCGACAGCAGAGAGAGGGGTTAAGAGACAGCGAGAGAGAGAGGGGTTAAGAGACAGCAAGAGAGAGAGAGGGGTTAAGAGACAGCGAGAGATTGGGTAAGAGACAGAGACAAAGAGAAGGGGTAAGAGACAGAGAGGGGGTAAGAGACAGAGACGTAAGAGACAGCGAGAGAAGGGAGGTAAGAGACAGCGAGAGAGAGGGGGTAAAAGACAGCGAGAGAGGGGGTTGAGAGACAGCGAGAGAGGGGGGGTAAGAGACAGCGAGAGAGAGAAGGGGTATTAGACAGCAAGAGCAAGAGGGGTTAAGAGACAGCGAGAGGGGTTAAGAGACAGCGAGAGAGAGAGAGGGGTTAAGAGACAGCAAGATAGAGATAGGGGTTAAGAGACAGCGAGAGAGAGAGAGGGGTTAAGCGACAGCAATAGTGAGAGAGGGGTTAAGAGACAGCGAGAGATTGGGTAAGAGACAGAGACAGAGAGAAGGGGTAAGAGACAGAGAGGGGGTAAGAGACAGAGACAAAGAGAAGGGGTAAGAGAAAGAGACAGAGAGGGGGTAAGAGACAGCGAGAGAGAGGGGGGTTAAGAGACAGCGAGAGAGAGAAGGGGTAAGAGACAGCAAGAGCGAGGGGGGTTAAGAGACAGCGAGAGGGAGAGAGGGGTTAAGAGACAGCAAGATAGAGATAGGGGTTAAGAGACAGCGAGAGAGAGAGAGGGGTTAAGAGACAGCAAGAGTGAGAGAGGGGTTAAGAGACAGCGAGAGAGAGGTGGGTTAAGAGACAGCGAGAGAGAGAGGTGTTAAGAGACAGCGAGAGAGAGAGAGGGGTTAAGAGACAGCGAGAGAGAGAGGGGGGTTAAGAGACAGCGAGAGAGAGAAGGGGTTAAGCGACAGCGATAGAGAGAGAGGGGTTAAGAGACAGCGAGAGAGAGAGAGGGGTTAAGAGACAGCGAGAGAGAGAGAGGGGTTAAGAGACAGCGAGAGAGAGAAGGGGTTAAGAGACAGCAGAGAGAGAGAGGGGTTAAGAGACAGCGAGAGGGGTGAAGAGACAGCGCGAGAGAGAGGGGTTAAGCGACAGCGAGAGAGAGAGGGGTTAAGAGACAGCGAGAGAGAGAGAGGGGTTAAGAGACAGCGAGAGAGAGAGGGGTTAAGAGACAGCTTGAATTTGAATTTGAGAGAGGGTAAGAGACAGCGAGAGAGTGGGTAAGAGACAGAGACAGAGAGAAGGGGTAAGAGTCAGAGACAGAGAGGGGGTAAGAGACAGAGACAAAGAGAAGGGGTAAGAGACAGAGACGTAAGAGACAGCGAGAGAAGGGGGGTAAGAGACAGCGAGAGAGAGCGGGTAAAAGACAGCGAGAGAGGGGGTTGAGAGACAGCGAGAGAGAGGGGGTAAGAGACAGCGAGAGAGAGAAGGGGTATTAGACAGCAAGAGCAAGAAGGGTTAAGAGACAGCGAGAGGGGTTAAGAGACAGCGAGAGAGAGAGAGGTGTTAAGAGACAGCGAGAGAGAGAGAGGCGTTAAGAGACAGCGAAAGAGAGAGAGGTGTTAAGAGACAGCGAGAGAGAGAGGGGTTAAGAGACAGCGAGAGAGAGAGGGGTTAAGCGACAGCAATAGTGAGAGAAGGGGTAAGAGACATCGAGAGAGAGAGGGGTTAAGAGACAGCGAGAGAGAGAGGGGTTAAGAGACAGCGAGAGAGAGAGAGTGGTTAAGAGACAGCGAGAGAGAGAGGGCTTAAGAGACAGCTTGAATTTGAATTTGAGAGAGGGTAAGAGACAGAGAGAGGGGGTAAGAGGCAGCTTGAATTTGAATTTGAGAGAGGGTAAGAGACAGAGAGAGGGTAAGAGACAGCGAGTGATTGGGTAAGAGGCAGCTTGAATTTGAATTTGAGAGAGGGTAAGAGACAGAGAGAGGGGGTAAGAGACAGCGAGAGAGGGGGTAAGTGGCAGAGCGAGAGGGGGTAAGAGACAGCGAGAGAGGGGGTAAGAGACAGCGAGAGAGGGGGTAAGAGACAGCGAGAGAGGGGGTAAGAGGCAGTGAGAGAGGGGGTAAGAGGCAGTGAGAGAGGGGGTAAGAGGCAGCGAGAGAGGGGGTAAGAGACAGAGTGAGAGAGGGGGTAAGAGACAGCGAGAGAGGAGGTAAGTGACAGAGAGAGAGAGGGGTTAAGAGTCAGAGAGAGAGGGGTTAAGAGACAGAGAGGTTAAGAGACAGAGAGAGAGAGGTCAAGAGACAGCGAGAGAGGGGGTAAGAGACAGCGAGAGAGAGGGTAAGAGACAGTGAGAGAGAGGGGTAAGAGACAGATAGGGGGTAAGAGACAGAGAGGGGATAAGAGAGAGGGTAAGAGAGAGAGAGGGTAAGAGAGAGAGAGGGTAAGAGAGAGAGAGCGAGGGTAAGAGACAGAGAGGGGGTAAGAGACAGAGACAGAGAGGGGGTAAGAGAGAGAGCGAGGGTAAGCGACAGAGAGAGGGTAAGCGACAGAGAGAGAGTAAGAGACAGAGAGAGGGTAAGAGAGAGAGAGAGAGCGAGGGTAAGAGACAGAGAGAAGGTAAGAGACAGAGAGAGGGTAAGAGACAGAGAGAGGGTAAGAGACAGAGCGAGGGTAAGAGACAGAGAGAGGGTAAGAGACAGAGAGGGGGTAAGAGACAGAGAGGGGGTAAGAGACAGAGAGAGGGTAAGAGAGAGAGAGAGAGAGGGTAAGAGACAGAGAGGGGGTAAGAGACGGAGAGGGGGTAAGAGACAGAGAGGGGGTAAGAGAGAGAGAGAGGGTAAGAGACAGAGAGAGGGTAAGAGACAGAGAGAGGGTAAGAGACAGCGAGAGATTGGGTAAGAGACAGCGAGAGAGAGAGGGGTTAAGAGACAGCGAGAGAAGGGGGGTAAGAGACAGCGAGAGAGAGAAGGGGTAAGAGACAGCAAGAGCGAGAGGGGTTAAGAGACAGCGAGAGGGGTGAAGAGACAGCGAGAGAGAGAGGTGTTAAGAGACAGCGAGAGAGAGAGAGAGGGGTTAAGAGACAGCGAGAGAGAGAGGGGGGTTAAGAGACGGCGAGAGAGAGAGGGGTTAAGCGACAGCAATAGTGAGAGAGGGGTTAAGAGACAGCGAGAGAGAGGGGGGTTAAGAGACAGCGAGAGAGAGAGAGGGGTTAAGAGACAGCGAGAGAGAGAGGGGTTAAGAGACAGCTAGAGAGAGAGGGGTTAAGAGACAGCGAGAGAGAGAGGGGTTAAGAGACAGCGAGAGAGAGAGAGGGGTTAAGAGACAGCGAGAGAGAGAGAGGGGTTAAGAGACAGCGAGAGAGAGAGGGGTTAAGAGACAGCGAGAGAGAGAGAGGGGTTAAGAGACAGCGAGAGAGAGAGGGGTTAAGAGACAGCTTGAATTTGAATTTGAGAGAGGGTAAGAGACTGCGAGAGAGTGGGTAAGAGACAGAGACAGAGAGAAGGGGTAAGAGACAGAGACAGAGAGGGGGTAAGAGACAGAGACAGAGAGGGGGTAAGAGACAGAGACAAAGAGAAGGGGTAAGAGACAGAGACGTAAGAGACAGCGAGAGAAGGGGGGTAAGAGACAGCGAGAGAGAGGGGGTAAAAGACAGCGAGAGAGGGGGTTGAGAGACAGCGATAGAGGGGGGTAAGAGACAGCGAGAGAGAGAAGGGGTATTAGACAGCAAGAGCAAGAAGGGTTAAGAGACAGCGAGAGGGGTTAAGAGACAGCGAGAGAGAGAGAGGTGTTAAGAGACAGCGAAAGAGAGAGAGGGGTTAAGAGACAGCGAGAGGGGTTAAGAGACAGCGAGAGAGAGAGGTGTTAAGAGACAGCGAGAGAGAGAGGGGTTAAGAGACAGCGAGAGAGAGAGGGGTTAAGCGACAGCAATAGTGAGAGAAGGGGTAAGAGACATCGAGAGAGAGAGGGGTTAAGAGACAGCGAGAGAGAGAGGGGTTAAGAGACAGTGAGAGAGAGAGAGTGGTTAAGAGACAGCGAGAGAGAGAGGGCTTAAGAGGCAGCTTGAATTTGAATTTGAGAGAGGGTAAGAGACAGAGAGAGGGTAAGAGACAGCGAGTGATTGGGTAAGAGGCAGCTTGAATTTGAATTTGAGAGAGGGTAACAGACAGAGAGAGGGGGTAAGAGACAGCGAGAGAGGGGGTAAGTGGCAGAGCGAGAGGGGGTAAGAGACAGCGAGAGAGGGGGTGAGAGACAGCGAGAGAGGGGGTAAGAGACAGCGAGAGAGGGGGTAAGAGGCAGCGAGAGAGGGGGTAAGAGACAGAGTGAGAGAGGGGGTAAGAGACAGCGAGAGAGGAGGTAAGTGACAGAGAGAGAGAGGGGTTAAGAGACAGAGAGGTCAAGAGACAGAGAGAGAGAGAGGTCAAGAGACAGCGAGAGAGAGGGTAAGAGACAGTGAGAGAGAGGGGTAAGAGACAGATAGGGGGTAAGAGACAGAGAGGGGATAAGAGAGAGGGTAAGAGAGAGAGAGGGTAAGAGAGAGAGAGCGAGGGTAAGAGACAGAGAGGGGGTAAGAGACAGAGAGAGGGTAAGAGACAGAGAGGGGGTAAGAGAGAGAGCGAGGGTAAGCGACAGAGAGAGAGTAAGAGACAGAGAGAGGGTAAGAGAGAGAGAGAGCGAGGGTAAGAGACAGAGAGAAGGTAAGAGACAGAGAGAGGTTAAGAGACAGAGAGAGGGTAAGAGACAGAGAGAGGGTAAGAGACAGAGAGGGGGTAAGAGACAGAGAGGGGGTAAGAGACAGAGAGAGGGTAAGAGAGAGAGAGAGAGCGAGGGTAAGAGACAGAGAGAAGGTAAGAGACAGAGAGGGGGTAAGAGACAGAGAGGGGGTAAGAGACAGAGAGAGGGTAAGAGAGAGAGAGAGGGTAAGAGACAGAGAGGGGGTAAGAGACAGAGAGGGGGTAAGAGAGAGAGAGAGAGAGAGTAAGAGACAGAGAGAGGGTAAGAGAGAGAGAGAGAGCGAGGGTAAGAGACAGAGAGAAGGTAAGAGACAGAGAGGGGGTAAGAGACAGAGAGGGGGTAAGAGAGAGAGGAGTGGCAGCTCACTAAGTGTTTGTGGTGGTTCATACTGCAGTAATCCTAGCTGACCCTATAGCCACGGAAGACCAGGATGATACATAGGGGACCCACAAATGCATGTGGAGGATATCATGGATTTCATTGTGTTGGTTAACAGATCATTTGACACTGTAATTAAAAACACCTCACTTGCTGCTTGGAATGAATCAATCCCCCTGAGAGGAGAGGGACAATAAACAGAGGAATATCTTCAGAGCTGCTAGAGAGCCAGAGGCATATAGATACCATGTAGAGAGATAGGGAGATAGAGGGAGGGAAAGCAGAAACAATTCTATTGTTCACACACACAGACCATCTGCCCCTGGCCTGTTCCCTGTAGTACCTATCGCAGGTCTGATAATGTAGGGACATGTGGACATGCTCAATGAAGCAGTCATTCGTTCTGGGGGGGGTGACATCTCAGCCCCAGGTCACCTGCAAGGGACTAACTGACATTTATGTATGTGTACAGTAGGAGTAGGACTTCTGTCATGGTTTACCTTTCTCCCCTTCAATGGTGCTGGTTCCAATGGGCACATTGAGGCACAACTATTTGCATTTAATGAACATAGCCTACTGTGGCATTCCAACAACTATAGAAATCCCCCATCCTCACCCACTCCTAAAGTGTGTTGAAATTGTAGAAGAGACTTCCAGTCATATATACTGTATATATATATATATCATTTTATTAAGTCCATCTCACTGAACTCAGGAACAGTGTAGATAGGAGAGCAGCAGAAGTTCCAGTCACGCGACAGCAGCACTTGCCTCCTCACTCCTCATCTTGTCACTTTACTTCTGTAGCGCCAGGACACAATCCCAGCCGTGACCATGCTTGGCTGGCGAGCAAATTTGTTCTTGATCTGAGCTGCGTGTCGGGGACTTGCTGCTGGGAGCGAGAGCGTTAAATGTCCTGTATATAGTGCAGTGTTCTTCTCAACGGATGATGACTCAATTTGTTGTGTACTATTACCATCTTAGGTTATTGTTGGGACGTGAGCACTTAATTCGTCTTGAAATGGTGTTTTTCTCAGATGAATATAGGCAGTGTAGTTGTAGAATTAAAATATATTTGTATTTATTGCACCTGCTGTAGATACCACTTTATTATATATAACTTATGGATTTTCTCATATGCGGCCAGTAGATTTTCTGTGATTATATTCAGCAGCATTTCCTTGAGGAGTGGAGGGAGAGCCTGCATTCTCACTTTCCTATAGGCTATAGGCGAAATGAAGAACCAGTCAACTTTATTCCCTCTTGCAATTGTGTGCACACTCACCAAAAAGCACGCCCTCATTTATGCTGGAAATTATCTCGCATAAATAGGCTGAAGCGTGTCCTCAAAACACCAACAACAGAAGACTCCCTGCAGGAAATACACAACGGAACAGCACTGAACAAAATCTCTTGAAGGGACTTTAAAAGGGAATTAAGCAGGCCTGTCCAAAAATTCAACTGGCTTTGGGTTGAAAAGAGATTCTTTTAGCTTTCCCTCTTCTGCCTCGCTGCTTTTCCTTTCCCAGAATGGATGGGGCGCTGCCAAGTGGCTGTAGCCAGACGTACGGGGGCTCACTGCAGATCTATTGTGCAAAGAAACCAACCTCACACAGAATACAGCATCACTAGTTAGCGCATAATATGAGGAAACACACTCACTAGCTACCCGACGGGTGTTCTCTCGTTCCCAGCTCATTGCTCGGATGTTGTTGTCTTGGTAACAGATTTTTCATCTGGTGTTTTTTTTTCTTCACAAAATCCATGCATGATGTTGTACTTCTACCAATCTTTAGGGATCTGGTTAGCTGACCTGTAGCAGGCCTTGAGAGGCTGAAGTTGGGGGTGGTTAAATGCCATGTCTGTACTCTGTGAAGCCAGACCCCATTGGGGCCCCCTTGCTGGTGAGAACAAAGACTCGAAGCTGGTAATAAGTCAAATTAAACCTCCAAATTGCTCAGAGAATTAGCTTGTCCAAACATGTCAGGCAAGTCAATTAGCAGACACCCAATTATTGTTGAGCTGCTCTCACAGGGGATGGTGTTGTAAACACTTTCATTAACTACCAGACAAATGAATATCATTTCAAATCATTAAACTAAACAACAGCAGTAGATGGTTGACTTGTTAGTCCTCTTTAATTGTTGAATTCTAATTCATCTCAACCTGAAAATTCTGGATTTGTTCATTCTAATGGAATTTTATATAAACAATAGTCAGTTGATGTTGAACAGCAACAGTTGAGCTAAGAAGTTACGATCCATCACAGTATTACGTTTAGTTAGAGTAGGGGTTCTCAAAGTGGGTCCACGGACTACTGCTGGGGGTCCTGGACAGATTTCAATATATATATATAGCAGTAGTCCGTGGACCCACTATATAAATATATATACAGTGCATTCGGAAAGTATTCAGACTCCTTGACTTTTTCCATATTTTGTTAATTAAATTAAATTGTTGTTTTTTCTCATCAATCTACACACACTAACCCATAATGACAAAGTAAAAACAGTTTTTTAGAAATGTTTGCAAATGTATTCAAAATAAAAACAAAAATATCACATTTACATAAGTATTCAGACCCTTTAGTCAGTACTTTGTTGAAGCACCTTTGGCAGCGATTACAGCATCGAGTTTTCTTGGGTATGACTCTACAAGCTTGGCACACCTGTATTTCGGGAGTTTCTCCCATTCTTCTCTGCAGATGCTCTCGAGCTCTGTCAGGTTTGATGGGGAGTGTTGCTGCACAGCTATTTTTAGGACTCTCCAGAGATGTTCGATCAGGTTTAAGTCCGGGCTCTGGTTGGGCCACTCAAGGACATTCAGAGACTTGTCCCGAAGCCACTCCTGCATTGTCTTGGCTATGTGCTTAGGGTCTTTGTCCTGTTAGAAGGTGAACCTTCGCCCCAGTCAGAGGTCCTGCGCGCTCTGGAGCAGGATTTCATCAAGGATCTCTCTGTACTTTGCTCCATTCATTTTTCCCTCAACCCTGACTAGTCTTCCAGTCCCTGCTGCTGAAGAACATCCCCACAGCATGAAGCTTCCACCACCATGCTTCACTGTAGGGATGGTGCCAGGTTTCCTCCAGACGTGACACTTGGCATTCAGAATCTTGTTTCTCATGGTCTGAGTCCTTCAGGTGCCTTTTGGCAAACTCCAAGAGGGCTGTCATGTGCCTTTTACTGAGGAGTGGCTTCCGTCTGACCGTTCTACTATAAAGGCCTGATTGGTGGAGTGCTGCAGAGATGGTTGTCCTTCTGGAAGGTTCTCACATCTCCACAGAGGAAGTCTGGAGCTCTGTCAGAGTGACCATCATGTTCTTGGTCACCACCCTGACCAAGGCCCTTCTACCCCGATTGCACAGTTTGGCCGGGCGGCCAGCTCTAGGAAGAGTTTTGGGGGTTCCAAACTTCTTCCATTTAAGAGTGATGGAGGCCACTGTGTTCTTGGTGACCTTCAATGCTGCAGGAATGTTTTGGTACCTTTCCCCAGACCTTTGCCTCGACAAAATCCTGTCTCTGAGCTCTATGGACAATTCCCTCGACCTCATGGCTTGGTTTTTGCTCTGACATGCACTGTCAACTATGGGACCTTATATAGACAGATGTGTACCTTTCCAAATCATCTCTAATCAATTGAATAGGTGGACTCCAATCAAGTTGTAGAAACATCTCAGGGATGATCATTGGAAACAGGATGCACCTGAGAACAATTTCGAGTCTCATAGAAAACGGTCTGAATATGTAAATAAAGGTATTTCTGTTTTTCATATTTAATACATTTGCAAACATTTCTAAAACCTGTGTTCGCTTTGTCATTATGAGGTATTGTGTGTAGATTGATGTGACATTTTTGTTTTTAATACATTTTAGATTTATTTATTTTTATTTATTTTTTTCACCTTTATTTAACCAGGTAGGCAAATAGAGAACACGTTCTCATTTACAATTGCGACCTGGCCAAGATAAAGCAAAGCAGTTCGACACATACAACAACACATAGTTACACATGGAGTAAAACAAACATACAGTCAATAATACAGTGAAAAATAAGTCTATATACAATGTGAGCAAGTGAGGTGAGATAAGGGAGGTGAAGGCAAACAAAATATATATATAAATAAATAAAAATATAAAAAGGCCATGGTGGCGAAGTAAATACAATATAGCAAGTAAAAAAATAAAATAAAAACACTGGAATGGTTGGTTTGCAGTGGAAGAAAGTGTAAAGTAGAGATAGAAATAATGGGGTGCAAAGGAGCAAAATAAATAAATAAATACAGTAGGTAAAGAGGTAGTTGTTTGGGCTAAATTATAGATGGGCTATGTACAGTTGCAGTAATCTATGAGCTGCTCTGACAGCTGGTGCTTAAAGCTAGTGAGGGAGATAAGTGTTTCCAGTTTCAGAGATTTTTGTAGTTCGTTCCAGTCATTGGCAGCAGAGAACTGGAAGGAGAGGCGGCCAAAGGAAGAATTGGTTGCGTGGTATAGGGAATAAGGCTGTAAGGTAACAAAATGTGGAAAAAGTCAAGTGGTCTGAAAACCTTTTGAATGCACTGTATATATATATATATATATATATATATATATATATATTCCATCCCTATGGTAAAACATGGTGATGCATCATGCGTTAGGGATGTTTTTTAGCAGCAGGGACTGGGAGATCAGTCAGGATCGAGGGAAAGATGAACGGAGCAAAGTACAGAGAGATCATTGATGAAAGACAGTCATGAAGAGGGCACGACAACGCCTATTCCCCCTCAGGAGACTGGAAAGATTTGGCTTTGGTCCTCAGATCTTTAAAAAGTTCTACAGCTGCACCATCGAGAGGATCCTGATTGGTTGCATCACCGCCTGGTATGGCAACTGCTCAACCTCCGACTGCAAGGCGCTACAGTGGGTAGTGTGTATGGCCCAGTACATCACTGGGGCCAAGCTTCCTGCCATCCAGGACCTCTATACCAAGTGGTGTCAGAGGAAGGCCCTAAAAATATGCATAGTAACTTTACCCTTACCTACATGTACATATTACCTCAATTACCTCGACTAACCTGTACTCCCGCACATTGACTCAGTACCCCCTGTATATAGCCTCGTTATTGTTGTTTTATTGTTGCTCCTTTTTTTAAACATTTCTTGATTTTTAAATGTTTTATATATACATTTGAAGTCTGAAGTTTTTGGAGTCATTAAAACTCGTTTTTCAACAACTCCACAAATTTCTTGTTAACAAACTATAGTTTTTAGGACATCTACTTTGTGCATGACAGAAGTATTTTTTTCCAACAATTGTTTACAGACAGATTATTTAACGTATAATTCACTGTATCATAATTCCAGTTGAAGTTTAAATACACTAAGTTGACTGTGCCTTTAAACAGATTGGAAAATTCCAGAAAATTATGTCATGGCTTTAGAAGCTTCTGATAGGCTAATTGACATAATTTGAGTCAATTTTAGGTGTACCTGTGGATGTATTTCAAGGCCTACATTCAAACTCGGTGCCTCTTTGCTTGACATCATGGGAAAATGAAAAGAAATCAGCCAAAACCTCAGAAAAAAAATTGTAGACCTCCACAAGTCTGGTTCATCCTTGGGAGAAATTTCCAAACACCTGAAGGTACCACGTTTATCTGTACAAACAATAGTACGCACTTTTAAACACCATGGGAGCACGCAGCCATCATATCGCTCAGGAAGGAGACACGTTCTGTCTCCTCGAGATGATTGTACTTTGGTGCGAAAAGTGCAAATCAATCCCAGAACAACAGCAAAGAACCTTGTGAAGATGCTGGAGGAAACGGGTTCAAAAGTATCTATATCCACAGTAAAATGAGTCCTATATCGACATAACCTGAAAGGCCGCTCAGCAAGGAAGAAGCCACTGCTTCAAAACCGCCATAAAAAAGCCAGACTACTGTTTGTATTTTACATGGGGACAAAGATCGTACTTTTTGGAGAAACAAAAATAGAACTGTTTGGCCATAATGACCATTGTTATGTTTGGAGGAAAAAGGGGGAGGCCTGCAAGCCAAAGAACACCATCCCAACCGTGAAGCACGGGGGTGGCAGCATCATGTTGTGGGGTTGCTTTGCTGCAGGAGGGACTAGTGCACTTCACAAAATGGATGGCATCATGAGGGAGGAAAATTATGTGGATATATTGAAGCAACTTCTCAAGACATCAGTCAGGAAGTTAAAGCTTGGTTGCAAATGGGTCTTCCAAATGGACAATGACCCCAAGCATACTTCCAAAGTTGTGGCAAAATGGCTTAAGGACAACAAAGTCAAGGTATTGGAGTGGCCATCACAAAGCCCTGACCTCAATCCTATGGAAAATGTGTGGGCAGAACTGAAAAAGCGTGTGTGAGCAAGGAGGCCAACAAACCTGATTAAGTTACTGTGGGAAGCTTGTGGAAGGCTACCCGAAAGTTAAGAAATTTAAAGGCAATGCTACCAAATACTAATTAAACGTATGTAAACTTCTGACCCACTGGGAATGTGATGAAAGAAATAAAAGCTAAAATAAATAATTCTCTCTACTATTTTTCTGACATTTCACATTCTTAAAATAAAGTGGTGATCCTAACGGACCTAAAACAGGGAATTTTTTAATAGGATTAAATGTCAGGAATTGTGAAAAACTGAGTTTAAATGTATTTGGCTGAGGTGTATGTAAACTTCTGACTTCAACTGTATATATATATTTTTTTAATTTTGTTTATTGAGTAAGTATTTTCTTAACTCTTATTTTCTTAACTGCATTGTTGGTTAAGTGCTTGTAAGTAAGCATTTCAGGGAACGGTCTACACCTGTAGTATTTGGCGCATGTGACAAATAAAATTTGATTTGATTAATATATATAATATATACGGCATATTTTTTATATTAAGTTTTTTAATGAATATTACTAACAACAGAGGGTGTAATACAATACAATGTAATATTATTCATCTTCAATTATGTCCTGTGCAACATGGGTCTGGGAGGCTCACAGGGATATTGGTATCCACAGTTCTCTGTTTTTAACCCTAGGCAACGTAGGCCTGCGAGGCTTACATTGATATTGGTATCCACGGTACTCCACCAATTATGCATTTTTCAACTTGATAATTATTCTATTCCACAAAATTCCTCAGAACCACTTTTTTTGTACATAAATCAACTGTCATTTAAGCTTTAAAACTGCAAAGTTTTCTCTCTGCCTTGTGTCAATGTGTGTAGAATTACAGGATATTAGCTTTAAAGCTGCAACAACAAAAAATCTTTCTCCCCCATGATAGAATTTTTGGAAATTTGCTAATTGTTTTCTCTGATGCCAAGAAGCGTTTTTTGAAAATGTTCCTTCCAGGGCCCGAGACTTGGTTCGTCGGGCCCTGCAATGTCAAGGTCATAGATAAACTCCTTGTATGCTATTTTTATGTCACTCAAGTTGTGTTTTGATTATGAAGAGGTCCCTGATGAATTTATTATCACAAAAGGAGTCCCCAGTCCCAAAACGTTGAGACATGAGATCGCCCCCATCTCTAAAGCCTGTAGTTGTCTATTCTGCGTACTTTGTCGTCCTGACCGGCAGTTGGATCATATCAGCACAGGGGAAGCACAACCAAAGTTGGCCTTTTCTTTGTTTTGCTTTTGCAGCCTCCTCACCCTTGTTGTTTTATTGTCTCTGTCATCAACCAGTGCTTTGCGCGTGACTGGCTAGGGCTAACACAGACTTTCTTTTCCCATGCCCAGATTAGCCTGCTCATCCTCAGTCTGTCTGTACTCTCATGCATGTTTGTGCAATTGGGCAGCCCATTTTTCTTTGCCATTGCTCTTTCCCTTTTCCCATGCACTGTGGCCACGGTCACCGGTCAATAATACATGAGAGCATGCAAAGTTACTTCTGGGGAAGCAAATGGAACGAGAACCTGCCTGCCTCCATTGTAAATTATTCAGCAGGAATTAACCTCAGTCACTGGAAAGTATTAGTAGACATTTAGGTGCTAGAGCATATTGTTTTGTTAGGGTCTGGGAGCCCTGGCCTCTGTCCCAATCAGGTGGTCGACGGAGGCACTCAGCTGCTGCCAAAGGGTCACTGATGAGGTCCTTTCTGATTATTTGGGCCCTGCCCACATTCTGAGCAGCCCTTGTATTTATGAATCCGCCCGGGTTTGCACTCACAGCAACACAGAAGGGGTGCTGATCAGTATTTAAAGGTTATTATTAGAAAGTATAATTTGTTTAATCAGAACAGAAGCCTATCGTGTATCACAAGCGTCATTAGTGTCTGTGACCTGTAGGTCTATGGTGACTCACAAAGAGCCATGCTTCAGAACCATGCCTTAGAGCCATGCCTTTTAGATTCATGCCTTTTAGATTCAAGCCTTAGAATCATGCCTTAGAACCATGCCTTAGAGCCATGCTTTAGAACCATGCCTTAGAGCCATGCCTTTTAGATTCATGCCTTAGAATCATGCCTTAGAACCCTGCCTTAGAGCCATGCTTTAGAACCATGCTTTAGAACCATGCCTTAGAGCCATGCCTTTTAGAATCATGCCTTAGAACCCTGCCTTAGAGCCATGCTTTAGAACCATGCCTTAGAGCCATGCCTTTTAGATTCATGCCTTTTAGTTTCAAGCCTTAGAATCATGCCTTAGAACCATGCCTTAGAGCCATGCTTTAGAACCATGCCTTAGAGCCATGCCTTTTAGATTCATGCCTTAGAGCCATGCCTTTTAGAATCATGCCTTAGAGCCATGCCTTTTAGATTCATGCCTTAGAGCCATGCCTTTTAGAATCATGCCTTAGAGCCATGCCTTTTAGATTCATGCCTTAGAGCCATGCCTTTTAGAATCATGCCTTAGAACCATGCCTTAGAGCCATGCTTTAGAACCATGCCTTAGAGCCATGCCTTTTAGATTCATGCCTTAGAGCCATGCCTTTTAGAATCATGCCTTAGAGCCATGCCTTTTAGATTCATGCCTTAGAGCCATGCCTTTTAGAATCATGCCTTAGAGCCATGCCTTTTAGATTCATGCCTTAGAGCCATGCCTTTTAGATTCATGCCTTAGAGCCATGCCTTTTAGAATCATGCCTTAGAGCCATGCCTTTTAGAATCATGCCTTAGAGCCATGCCTTTTAGATTCATGCCTTAGAGCCATGCCTTTTAGATTCATGCCTTAGAGCCATGCCTTTTAGTATCATGCCTTAGATTCATGCCTTTTAGATTCATGCCTTAGAGCCATGCCTTTTAGAATCATGCCTTAGAGCCATGCCTTTTAGATTCATGCCTTAGAGCCATGCCTTTTAGAATCATGCCTTAGAGCCATGCCTTTTAGATTCATGCCTTAGAGCCATGCCTTTTAGAACCCTGCCTTAGAGCCATGCCTTTTAGAATCATGCCTTAGAGCCATGCCTTTTAGAACCCTGCCTTAGAGCCATGCCTTTTAGATTCATGCCTTAGAGCCATGCCTTTTAGAATCATGCCTTAGAGCCATGCCTTTTAGATTCATGCCTTAGAGCCATGCCTTTTAGAACCCTGCCTTAGAGCCATGCCTTTTAGAATCATGCCTTAGAGCCATGCCTTTTAGAACCATGCCTTAGAGCCATGCCTTTTAGATTCATGCCTTAGAGCCATGCCTTTTAGAACCATGCCTTAGAGCCATGCCTTTTAGATTCATGCCTTAGAGCCATGCCTTTTAGATTCATGCCTTAGAGCCATGCCTTTTAGATTCATGCCTTAGAGCCATGCCTTTTAGATTCATGCCTTAGAGCCATGCCTTTTAGAACCATGCCTTAGAGCCATGCCTTTTAGATTCATGCCTTAGAGCCATGCCTTTTAGATTCATGCCTTAGAGCCATGCCTTTTAGATTCATGCCTTAGAGCCATGCCTTTTAGAACCATGCCTTAGAGCCATGCCTTTTAGAACCATGCCTTAGAGCCATCCCTGGTGTTGCAAGCGCCATGCTCTACCAACTGAGTCACACAGGACATGTCAGTACTGACTGGACATTACAGTATGACTGGAGACATTAGCAGAATTATTTGTTTAAATACGATGGTAGCCTAGGCCTACTCTGCTGACACTGACAACAGATCAATACAAACCACCTTGTCTTGAATGCAACCATGTAATCTAGGCCGAAAAGTGGTCCTGGCTAAAAGGGATCCAAAAAGTATATTTTTTTCATTTTAGCTAACCTTAAACTTTTTCCTAACCTTAACCTAATTCTCCTAACCTGCTGCATAAATTCTCCTAATCTGCTACGAAATGTCAAATATTACATTAATTTAACAAAAGCTGAGCCCCTTATAGCCATGACCATCATTTAAAAAAAAATATATTTAACCTTTATTTAACTAGGCAAGTCAGTTAAGAACAAATTGTTATTTACAATGACGGCCTACCCCGGCCAAACCCGGACGACGCTGGGCCAATTGTGCGCCGCCCTGTGGGACTCCCAATCACGGCCGGATGTGATGCAGCCTGGATTCGAACCAGGTACAGCAGTGACGTCTCTTGCACTGAGAGGCAAAAAGGGGAGACGTAAATTGCATAATCTGATGTCCATATAGCCTGGAGGCCAACTCCGGTGGTTATCATATATTCATATGTTCATATAATAACACAATGGTAATTTGTTGAGAACTTTATTCATAAGAGGAGGGAAAATGTATGAACATTACAGAATAGGACAAAGGCCTCAATGGGATAAGACAACCTGCTGTGTTGACTATTGGTTGTTCCAGCCCAACAATAGATGTAATCTTTATATGACACTAAAACACTTAAGTTCCCTGATGGTATAGGTGACCTGAAGAAGTGATGTTCTAACATCAGGAGTGCTTTTCATTTCTTTATGTACTACTGTAGGTTCACCAGCTGACCTCTATCAAGACACCCATGTCGACTGGATTCCCACTGTGAACATGAGCAATGCTGCAGCAGCATCAGTTTCTACTTTTACTTCGGCCTTTTCCAGATATGAATTATATGAGATGGGTGTCATTTGCTGTGCTTTGGACTATCTGAATGATTCTGTTGTGCCATTTGAGTAGAGAGCACCTTCACCTTGTCGTCACAACAAAAGTGCCCCTTAAACCATATGAATATATAAAATGTAATTTGGAACGTGTAAAAGATTGTTTATGATATTGTAAACTGTACTTTAATAATAGGTTATATTGTTGTATGGGTGAAATTAAAAGTATTTGATAATCTCTGCTTTGCCTTGCCCCATGGAATAAAATGTATTTCTTATAGCCCAAACGGTTTGATTTATTTTACAATTTAAACACATTTATCATAGACAATGTAATTGTTGTGGTAGTCTTACGCAAACCATCTTCATTATCACAGTTGCACCTCCATGTCCCACTCAGACCTTCTGGGAGAAAAGTATCTGGCATTGAACTTGGTGGCAGTAGTTGTATGTTTGAAGCTAAGAATCCCATCATGTCCTGCCTCCAGACATTTCACCACCTAGAATACAAGGGTTGGATTTGCACTAAACAATTTCATGTCAGCACAAGGCATGTACAAAATCCAATATAATGATTAACCTCATATACATTGTCTACTGGTATGGTTTTTAAATGGAGAACATATAACTGAGCAATATGTAAACAATGTGTGAGTTAAGCTATTTTCTGATTCAGATGCACAATGTCAAGGGAGGCTAATGTCATCATACTGTAGGGCAGTGGTTCCCAACTCCGGTCCTCGAGTACCCCCAACAGTACAGTTTATTGTAGCCTCGGACAAACACACCTGATTCAACTTGTCAACTAATCATCAAGCCCTCAATGAGTTGGGGGTACTGGAGGACTGGAGTTGGGAAGCAGTGTTGTAGGCCTATAGCTTGGCTAACTAGTTAGATAGCTGGCTCATTGTTTTTGTTTGAATGATGCATCTGGACGATGTACCAGCTTTTGTGCTGATCTTTTGAAAACATCAATTGAGGAGTCACCTGAAGCTTGAAAGTAATGGAAGATGCAGCAGAGGAACGCAGTGCTGAGGCAGAGGACTCATGGTGAGGACGACTGGCTACTACTCTGAACTTTGTAGTGGTGAGCTTTCTGGCGCCCAGAGCTGCTGAGACGTCACCCAATTGGCTGCTACACAGAGTGAAAGAGAAGTCCAGTAGCTACATGACTCAGGCTGGTTCCCAGAGTAGCCCTCTACATGATCATCACCAGACTCTTCATCAACCATATCCCTGACCACCTTCCTCTGATCAAGCCATGAACTGTCCTCTCCAACTTTAGATGATGCATACACTCAAAGACTTGGCCTTTATTGGTTGACCTAGCTAACTATAGCTAGGCTACTCATAATGATGTATTGGTTGACCTACTGTAGCTAACTATAGCTAGGCTACTCATAATGATGTATTGGTTGACCTACTGTAGCTAACTATAGCTAGGCTACTCATAATGATGTATTGGTTGACCTACTGTAGCTAACTATAGCTAGGCTACTCATAATGATGTATTGGTTGACCTACTGTAGCTAACTATAGCTAGGCTACTCATGATGATGTACTGGTTGACCTACTGTAGCTAACTATAGCTAGGCTACTCATAATGATGTATTGGTTGACCTACTGTAGCTAACTATAGCTAGGCTACTCATGATGATGTATTGGCTGACCTACTGTAGCTAACTATAGCTAGGCTACTCATAATTATGTATTGGTTGACCTACTGTAGCTAACTATAGCTAGGCTACTTATGATGATGTATTGGTTGACCTACTGTAGCTAACTATAGCTAGGCTACTCATGATGATGTATTGGTTGACCTACTGTAGCTAACTATAGCTAGGCTACTCATGATGATGTACTGGTTGACCTACTGTAGCTAACTATAGCTAGGCTACTCATAATGATGTATTGGTTGACCTACTGTAGCTAACTATAGCTAGGCTACTCATGATGATGTATTGGCTGACCTACTGTAGCTAACTATTGCTAGGCTACTCATGATGATGTACTGGTTGACCTACTGTAGCTAACTATAGCTAGGCTACTCATGATGATGTACTGGTTGACCTACTGTAGCTAACTATAGCTAGGCTACTCACGATGATGTATTGGTTGACCTACTGTAGCTAACTATAGCTAGGCTACTCACGATGATGTATTGGCTGACCTACTGTAGCTAACTATAGCTAGGCTACTCATGATGATGTATTGGCTGACCTACTGTAGCTAACTATAGCTAGGCTACTTATGATGATGTATTGGTTGACCTACTGTAGCTAACTATAGCTAGGCTACTCATGATGATGTATTGGTTGACCTACTGTAGCTAACTATAGCTAGGCTACTCATGATGATGTATTGGTTGACCTACTGTAGCTAACTATAGCTAGGCTACTTATGATGATGTATTGGTTGACCTACTGTAGCTAACTATAGCTAGGCTACTCATGATGATGTTTTGGTTGACCTACTGTAGCTAACTATATCTAGGCTACTCATGATGATGTTTTGGTTGACCTACTGTAGCTAACTATAGCTAGGCTACTCATGATGATGTATTGGTTGACCTACTGTAGCTAACTATATCTAGGCTACTCATGATGATGTATTGTTTTTTTCTTTTTTTCTTTTGAAACACTTTGAGATTCTTATGAAAACCGCTAAAGTAAAGTGCAAGTGTTAGTTCATGAAAGGCTTTATTTATACATTTTTGGGTGGGTGGGTTCACGGTGCTGTGGGATTATTTAAGATACTCTTTATCACATGAATATAGTTTTACTCTGAAGATGCTATGTCAGTTTGAAAAGTTTTTGCAAAATCTTGAATGCTTTCAAGTTTAACCTATTTAAGATTCAATGTCGGGCTTCACTGTGGGAAAAAAAAGTGCTTGCTAAAGGGGAAGTAGCATCAAGATTCTGTCATTCCTCTAAGAGGGATGAAAGGTTACCTCATGCAACATTTAATTTGGAGGTGGTATTGGGGTCAGCAGAAAGTCCTCCCATTACTTTGTAATTGCCAGCCTGGTCGGGCACAGGAACCAGTGGGCTTCATCATGTTCCACATCATGTGACTCTAGAGTTAGAATATTATGCCAGTACATCATTGAGGATCATTGAAGGGGAGATGTAAGAGGCTGGTCCATGGTGTAAGAGACAGGTCCATGGTGTAAGAGACAGGTCCATGGTGTAAGAGGCTGGTGCTTGGTGTAAGAGGCTGGTGCTTGGCATGGCTGGTTCAGCCCCATAGTCAGTCACTTTCTATGAGATCAGTTTCCTGATAATTCAGATCTGGGCATTCAGTCGTATTGGAGTTTAATCATATGAGTACGAGCATCACAGTTTATTGTGTTTATTCTAGAGTGACTTATATTGCTTTAAAGCAGCAGTATAATTTTCTGCTTCAGCAGACACATTGTTGGATGAAATGTGGAAATAAAGCTTGAAGATCCACTTAGCATGACTTTGATCTTATTACAGCTCATGCATTCAATTTATGTGTTCTCTTCACGGTTTTGAATATTCATTTAGGGGAATGGAACACACAGTCCAAAAATGTCATTTGATGTGTGAGTCTATATCAGAAGTGACAACTGCTTTGACGAAAAGCCCCCCGCATAGATCCAACGAGCAAAGCTTATTGGGAGTTAATTCCTCTAAAATGCTAATAACTCTGCCATATATCCGCAAAATCTTTAATCCAGTCGTGGAAATAATGTCAATGTAACTGAGAGTAGGGTAGTTAGCGTGCAGTTCTAAGGAGGGGATTCTTTCTTTCAAATATTTGAAAATACCTTTTAAAAGACGGTTGAAAATACATTATACAATCAGGTAAACAAGAATATGAAAAAAAACATTCATGATGATATCAAGGTGTCTGGGAAAGAAGTCATGTTTTGGCAGTGTAGAAAGCGTCTTTTTACAGCAAATATACAACCTGACCATGACGTTATATAAGATGTCAGCCTGACATCAATGCAACTAATTTTCCCCACTAGGTAGTCCCAACTGTAGACAGTAGACTGTCATCTCCCGTCTGGATTACTGCAACTCGCTGTTGGCTGGGCTCCCTGCCTGTGCCATTAAACCCCTACAACTCATCCAGAACGCCGCAGCCCGTCTGGTGTTCAACCTTCCCAAGTTCTCTCACGTCACCCCGCTCCTCCGCTCTCTCCACTGGCTTCCAGTTGAAGCTCGCATCCGCTACAAGACCATGGTGCTTGCCTACGGAGCTGTGAGGGGAACGGCACCTCAGTACCTCCAGGCTCTGATCAGGCCCTACACCCAAACAAGGGCACTGCGTTCATCCACCTCTGGCCTGCTCGCCTCCCTACCACTGAGGAAGTACAGTTCCCGCTCAGCCCAGTCAAAACTGTTCGCTGCTCTGGCCCCCCAATGGTGGAACAAACTCCCTCATGACGCCAGGACAGCGGAGTCAATCACCACCTTCCGGAGACACCTGAAACCCCACCTCTTTAAGGAATACCTAGGATAGGATAAAGTAATCCTTCTCACCCCCCCCCCCCCCCCCCTTAAAAGATTTAGATGCACTATTGTAAAGTGGCTGTTCCACTGGATGTCATAAGGTGAATGCACCAATTTGTAAGTCGCTCTGGATAAGAGCGTCTGCTAAATGACTTAAATGTAAATGTCATGCTGTCGGTCAGAACCACTGGGTAGTCCCAACTGTAGACAGGCATGCTGTTGGTCAGAACCACTGGGTAGTCCAACTGTAGACAGTCATGCTGTCGGTCAGAACCACTGGGTAGTCCAACTGTAGACAGTCATGCTGTCGGTCAGAACCACTGGGTAGTCCAACTGTAGACAGGCATGCTGTCGGTCAGAACCACTGGGTAGTCCCAACTGTAGACAGTCATGCTGTCGGTCAGAACCACTGAGTAGTCCAACTGTAGACAGTCATGCTGTCGGTCAGAACCACTGGGTAGTCCAACTGTAGACAGTCATGCTGTCGGTCAGAACCACTGGGTAGTCCAACTGTAGACAGGCATGCTGTCGGTCAGAACCACTGGGTAGTCCCAACTGTAGACAGGCATGCTGTCGGTCAGAACCACTGGGTAGTCCAACTGTAGACAGGCATGCTGTCGGTCAGAACCACTGGGTAGTCCCAACTGTAGACAGGCATGCTGTTGGTCAGAACCACTGGGTAGTCCCAACTGTAGACAGGCATGCTGTTGGTCAGAACCACTGGGTAGTCCAACTGTAGACAGGCATGCTGTTGGTCAGAACCACTGAGTAGTCCAACTGTAGACAGGCATGCTGTTGGTCAGAACCACTGGGTAGTCCCAACTGTAGACAGGCATGCTGTTGGTCAGAACCACTGGGTAGTCCAACTGTAGCCAGGCATGCTGTTGGTCAGAACCACTGGGTAGTCCAACTGTAGACAGGCATGCTGTCGGTCAGAACCACTGGGTAGTCCAACTGTAGACAGGCATGCTGTTGGTCAGAACCACTGGGTAGTCCAACTGTAGACAGGCATGCTGTTGGTCAGAACCACTGGGTAGTCCAACTGTAGACAGGCATGCTGTCGGTCAGAACCACTGGGTAGTCCAACTGTAGACAGGCATGCTGTCGGTCAGAACCACTGAGTAGTCCCAACTGTAGACAGTCATGCTGTCGGTCAGAACCACTGGGTAGTCCAACTGTAGACAGGCATGCTGTCGGTCAGAACCACTGAGTAGTCCCAACTGTAGACAGTCATGCTGTCGGTCAGAACCACTGGGTAGTCCAACTGTAGACAGGCATGCTGTCGGTCAGAACCACTGGGTAGTCCAACTGTAGCCAGTCATGCTGTCGGTCAGAACCACTGGGTAGTCCAACTGTAGACAGGCATGCTGTCGGTCAGAACCACTGGGTAGTCCAACTGTAGACAGTCATGCTGTCGGTCAGAACCACTGGGTAGTCCAACTGTAGACAGGCATGCTGTCGGTCAGAACCACTGGGTAGTCCAACTGTAGACAGTCATGCTGTCGGTCAGAACCACTGGGTAGTCCAACTGTAGACAGTCATGCTGTCGGTCAGAACCACTGGGTAGTCCAACTGTAGACAGGCATGCTGTCGGTCAGAACCACTGGGTAGTCCAACTGTAGACAGTCATGCTGTCGGTCAGAACCACTGGGTAGTCCAACTGTAGACAGGCATGCTGTTGGTCAGAACCACTGGGTAGTCCAACTGTAGACAGGCATGCTGTCGGTCAGAACCACTGGGTAGTCCAACTGTAGACAGTCATGCTGTCGGTCAGAACCACTGGGTAGTCCAACTGTAGACAGTCATGCTGTTGGTCAGAACCACTGGGTAGTCCAACTGTAGACAGTCATGCTGTCGGTCAGAACCACTGGGTAGTCCAACTGTAGACAGTCATGCTGTCGGTCAGAACCACTGGGTAGTCCAACTGTAGCCAGTCATGCTGTCGGTCAGAACCACTGGGTAGTCCAACTGTAGACAGGCATGCTGTCGGTCAGAACCACTGAGTAGTTCCAACTGTAGACAGGCATTTTGGCGGTCAGAAGGGAGGGGTGCTGTGGGATTATTTACAATACTCTTTGAAGAGGTGGGGTTTCAGATGTTTTTGGAAGATGGTCAGGGACTCTGCTGTCCTAGCTTCAAGGGGAAGCTGGTTCCACCATTGGGGTGCCAGGACAGAGAAGAGCTTTGACTGGGCAGAGTGGGAGCTGCGCTCTCATAAGGGTGGGAGGGCCAAGAGACCAGAGGTGTCAGAACAGAGTACTTAGGTTAGGGTGTAGGGTTTGAGCATAGCCTGAAGGTAGGGAGGGGCACTTACTCTTGCTGCTCTGTAGCCAGCCTTGTGGTCTTGGGTGTATTCTGTAGCAACACAATAGTTATCTGAGCCCTCACCTCTTTCCTAGGTTATCCACCCTGAGTGCATTGCCCAAAACACGCTGGGAGGAGAGTGGATGAGTCAGAAGTGTGTGTGTGTGTGTGTGTGCACGCGTGTGTGCGGGACCATATAAACCCGGAGAACTCAGAGAGTGCAGCCAGGCATTATGGACTACCCGTGGCAGGCAGGGGAGCTCCAACATTATTGAGATGACCTCTGCCATATTATAAACTGGAGGGGATATTTTCAGCCAGGTCAGCCTTCCCAAATTTAGCTCCGTTAACAGGGCCAACAGGGCTTTGTCAGCCTCTTCCTGTACTGGAACTAATGTTGCCAACTCTGAGACCCCAGTGGGGAGTGAACTCTGAGATTCAGCCGTATTTCTCTACTCTGGTTTGCTGAATTCTGTTGGGGCTTCATTCAACTTCTAACCCCAATTTGGTTGTCAGCTTAAGACGAGATAAAGGTTGCCAGTCGCTCTCAGTGTGTTTGTGGTGGGTTATTGAACCAGAAAGAAGTATGCAAATCAGTGGGGTTTAGCGAGGACAGAGGGGGAAGAGAGAGAGAGGGGGGAGAGAGAGGGCCGGGATAGAGAAGGGAGAGAGAGATGGGGGATAAAGAGGGGGATATAGAAGGGGAAAGAGGGGAGAGGGAGAAAGAGAGAGAGAGAACCAGGGGAGAGAGTGTCTGTGTCTGTAAAGGGGAGCAGATATCTTGGAGCCATTGTTAAATAGTGCAAACTAATAGCTCTTAGAATGCTGTTGCTATTTCCCTGGAAGCACAATGGCGCTAGTTCTAATTGATTGGTTCAGAAACAGAACCGTGGGAGCATGGCAGGAGTTCTCTACGCACCACAGAATAGCACCGGGTGGGTGCCTTGGACTCATAAGCCTCACCCCAAATATGTTTTCTAAATCCATACTTCCAAGACCGAGGGCAACAGAGCTGAGTTAATCTTCACCCATTCCAACTGGTAGACAAATACTTTTTGTGTGTGCAGAATTGATCCAAGATTTAAACAAATCTGTTATACATTATAAGGAAGTATTTTGACTTGAGATCCGTGCACTTAAACTGGAAGTTGAACTCTCACAAAGTCTCCCATTGACATAAATTGATGATTTGTATGTGAAAGTCTGAGTTTAGAACATCGCCCATAGTGTTTCTGTTTTCAAAAGGATTTATTGGGATGTATACAATTGGGTGTCAACAAGCTACCCCTGGGTCATGGTTAACGACCCAACTGAAGTCTTCCCATGATGTTCTTTACTGGTTGTAACCTTAACTTTTAGACAAGACGGATCAAGGGTGGATGCAACACTGATTATGCATCACTTCAAATCAATCTGAAATAGATCTACATATTTTCTTAAAAGTATTGAAATTCCCATCTCTGTGGGTTACGCTTCTGGTTCTTAATAAGTCTTTGGCTCTTACCAAAGTAGGGTGATGCCATAAATAGAAATCCACTCAACTCTGCATTCCACTGCCAATCTAGCCATATGCTCCAATGTTAATTGCATTTAAGTTCCAGAATGTTTGGGTTTTGTTTCCTTGATTGCATGCCACAGACCATGCTTAAGTATTCTCGAAGAATCTGTAAATGTGTCAGTTACTCAGTGTGGCGCAAAGTCGAGGGCTGGCACTCCTTCATGCCTAGTGATATTGAGAGTGACCACCTCTACCATTGGCAAGTACATTACATGCTAATGATGTACTCACCTGTGTGCTACATTTTGAGTCTGGGTTATCCATAGGGTTCAGTAGGGTGCTACAAGGACATCTACTGATTATCTACCGGTGATCTACTGGTGATATACTGGTGATATACTGGTGGTGATATACTGGTGATATACTGGTGGTGATATACTGGTGATCTACTGGTGGTGATATACTGGTGGTGATATACTGGTGATATACTGGTGGTGATATACTGGTGATATACTGGTGGTGATATACTGGTGATCTACTGGTGATATACTGGTGGTGATATACTGGTGGTGATATACTGGTGATCTACTGGTGGTGATATACTGGTGATCTACTGGTGGTGATATACTGGTGGTGATATACTGGTGATCTACTGGTGGTGATATACTGGTGGTGATATACTGGTGATGTACTGGTGGTGATATACTGGTGATATACTGGTGGTGATATACTGGTGATCTACTGGTGGTGATATACTGGTGGTGATATACTGGTGATATACTGGTGGTGATATACTGGTGATCTACTGGTGGTGATATACTGGTGGTGATATACTGGTGATATACTGGTGGTGATATACTGGTGATCTACTGGTGGTGATATACTGGTGATATACTGGTGGTGATATACTGGTGATCTACTGGTGGTGATATACTGGTGATATACTGGTGGTGATATACTGGTGATATACTGGTGATATACTGGTGGTGATATACTGGTGATATACTGGTGGTGATATACTGGTGATCTACTGGTGATATACTAGTGGTGATATACTGGTGATCTACTGGTGATATACTGGTGGTGATATACTGGTGGTGATATACTGGTGGTGATATACTGGTTATATACAGGTGGTGATATACTGGTGATATACCGGTGATCTACTGGTGATATACTGGTGGTGATATACTGGTGGTGATATACTAGTGGTGATATACTGGTTATATACTGGTGATATACAGGTGGTGATATACAGGTGGTGATATACTGGTGATATACTGGTGGTGATATACTGGTGATATACTGGTGATATACAGGTGGTGATATACTGGTGATATACTGGTGATATACTGGTGGTGATATACTGGTGATATACTGGTGGTGATATACTGGTGATATACTGGTGATATACTGGTGGTGATATACTGGTTATATACTGGTGATATACAGGTGGTGATATACAGGTGTGATATACTGGTGATATACTGGTGGTGATATACTGGTGATATACTGGTGATATACAGGTGGTGATATACTGGTGATATACTGGTGATCTAATGGTGATATACTGGTGGTGATATACTGGTGATATACTGGTGGTGATATACTGGTGATATACTGGTGGTGATATACTGGTTATATACTGGTGATATACAGGTGGTGATATACTGGTGATATACAGGTGATATACTAGTGATATACTGGTTATATACTGATGATATACTGATTATCTACCGGTGATCTACTGGTGATATACTGGTGGTGATATACTGGTGATATACAGGTGATATACTAGTGATATACTGGTGATATACTGATGATATACTGTTTAACTACTGATTATCTACCGGTGATATACTGATGGTGATATACTGGTGATTTACTGATTATCTACTGGTGATATACTGGTGATCTACTGGTGATATACTGGTAATCTACTGGTTATTTACCTGTGATATACTGGTGACATACTGGTAATATACTGGTTAACTACTGATGATATACTGATGATATACTGGTGATACACTGGTGATATACTGGTGATAATCTGGTGATAACCTGGTTATCTACTGATGATATACTGGTAATCTACTGATTATCTACTGGTGATATACTGGTGATATACTGATGATATACTGATGATATACTGGGTATCTACTGGTAGTATACTACTGATATACTGGGGATATACTGGTGATATACTGGCAATCTACTGGTGATAACCTGGGGATACACTGGTGATATACTGGTGATATACTGGTGATATACCGGTGATATACAGGGGATATACTGGTGATATACTGGTAATCTACTGGTGATAACCTGGGGATATACTAGTGATATACTGGTTATCTACTGGTGATATACTGGTGATATACCGGTGATATACTGGGGATATACTGGTGATATACTGGTTATCTACTCGTGATATACTGGGGATATACTGGTGATATACTGGTAATCTACTGATTCTCTACTGGTAATATACTGGTGATGTACTGGTGATATACTGGTAATCTACTGATTATCTACTGGTAATCTACTGGTGATCTACTGATGGTATACTGGTGATATACTGGTGATATACTGGTGATCCACTGGTGATATACTGATGATATACCGGTGATATACCGGTGATATACTGGTGATATGCTTGTGATTTACTGGTGATATACAGGTGATATACTGATGATTTACTGATTATCTACTGGTGATATACTGGTGATATACAGGTGATATACTGATGATTTACTGGTGATATACAGGTGATGTACTGTTTGACTACTGATGATCTACTGGTGATATACTGGTGATATACTGATGATATACTGATGATATACTGTGTATCTACTGGTAGTATACTACTGATATACTGGGGATATACTGGTGATATACTGGTGATAACCTGGGGATACACTGGTGATATACTGGTGATATACCGGTGATATACGGGGGATATACTGGTGATATACTGGTAATCTACTGGTGATAACCTGGGGATATACTGGTGATATACTGGTTATCTACTGGTGATATACTGGTGATATACCGGTGATATACTGGGGATATACTGGTGATATACTGGTTATCTACTCGTGATATACTGGGGATATACTGGTGATATACTGGTAATCTACTGATTCTCTACTGGTAATATACTGGTGATGTACTGGTGATATACTGGTAATCTACTGATTATCTACTGGTAATCTACTGGTGATCTACTGATGGTATACTGGTGATATACTGGTGATATACTGGTGATCCACTGGTGATATACTGATGATATACCGGTGATATACCGGTGATATACTGGTGATATGCTTGTGATTTACTGGTGATATACAGGTGATATACTGATGATTTACTGATTATCTACTGGTGATATACTGGTGATATACAGGTGATATACTGATGATTTACTGGTGATATACTGGTGATATACAGGTGATATACAGGTGATATACTGTTTGACTACTGATTATCTACTGGTGATATACTTGTCATATACTAGCGATCTACTGGTGATATACTGGTGACATACTGGTTATTTACTGGTAATATACTGGGTAACCTACTGATGATCTACTGATGATCTTCTGGTTATCTACTGGTTATCTACTGGTGATATACTGGGGATATTTTATTTTTATTTATTTTTATTTCACCTTTATTTAACCAGGTAGGCTAGTTGAGAACACGTTCTCATTTGCAACTGCGACCTGGCCAAGATAACACATAGCAATTCGACCCATACAACAACACAGAGTTACACATGGAATAAACAAAACATACAGTCAATAATACAGTAGAAAAATAAATCTATATACAATGTGAGCAAATGAGGTGAGATAAGGGAGGTAAAGGCAAAAAAAGGCCATGGTGGCGAGGTAAATACAATATAGCAAATAAAACACTGGAATGGTAGATTTGCAGTGGAAGAATGTGCAAAGTAGAAATAGAAATAATGGGCTGCAAAGGAGCTAAATAAGTAAATAAATACAGTAGGGGAAGAGGTAGTTGTTTGGGCTAAATTATAGATGGGCTATGTACAGGTGCAGTAATCTGTAAGCTGCTCTGACAGCTGGTGCTTAAAGATAGTGAGGGAGATTAGTGTTTCCAGCTTCAGAGATTTTTGCAGTTCGTTCCAGTCCTTGGCAGCAGAGAACTGGAAGGAAAGACGACCAAAGGAGGAGTTGGCTTTGGAGGTGACCAGTGAGATATACCTGCTGGAGCGCGTGCTACGAGTGGGTGCTGCTATGGTGACCAGTGAGCTGAGATAAGGCGGGGCTTTACCTAGCAGAGACTTGTAGATAACCTGTAGCCAGTGGGTTTGGCGACGAGTATGAAGCGAGGGCCAACCAACGAGAGCGTACAGGTCGCAATGGTGGGTAGTGTATGGGGCTTTGGTGACAAAACGTATGGCACTGTGATAGACTGCATCCAGTTTTTTGAGTAGAGTGTTGGAGGCTATTTTATAGATGACATCACCGAAGTCGAGGATCGGTAAGATGGTCAGTTTTACGAGGGTATGTTTGGCAGCATGAGAGAAGGATGCTTTGTTGCGATATAGGAAGCCGATTCTAGATTTAATTTTGGATTGGAGATGCTTAATGTGAGTCTGGAAGGAGAGTTTACAGTCTAACCAGACACCTAGGTATTTGTAGTTGTCCACGTATTCTTAGTCAGAGCCGTCCAGAGTAGTGATGCTGGACGGGCGAGCAGGTGCGGGCAGTGATCGGTTGAATAGCATGCATTTGGTTTTACTTGCGTTTAAGAGCAGTTGGAGGCCACGGAAGGAGAGTTGTATGGCATTGAAGCTCGTCTGGAGGTTACTTAACACAGTGTCCAAAGATGGGCCAGATGTATACAGAATGGTGTCGTCTGCGTAGAGGTGTATCAGAGAATCACCAGCAGCAAGAGCAACATCATTAATGTATACAGAGAAGAGAGTCGGCCCAAGGATTGAACCCTGTGGGTCGGCCCTGAGGATTGAACCCCCATAGAGACTGCCAGAGGTCCGGACAACAGGCCCCCCCCCGATTTGACACACTGAACTCTATCAGAGAAGTAGTTGGTGAACCAGGCGAGGCAATCATTTGAGAAACCAAGGCTGTCGAGTCTGCCAATAAGAATGTGGTGATTGACAGAGTCGAAAGCCTTGGCCAGGTCGATGAATACAGCTGCGCAGTAATGTCTCTTATCGATGGCGGTTATGTCATTTAGGACCTTGAGCGTGGCTGAGGTGCACCCATGACCAGCTCTGAAACCAGAATGCATAGCGGAGAAGGTACGGTGGGATTCAAAATGGTCGGTAATCTGTTTGTTAACTTGGCTTTCGAAGACCTTAGAAAGACAGGGTAGAATAGATATACGTCTGTAGCAGTTTGAGTCCCTTTGAAGAGGGGGATGACCGCGGCAGCTTTCTAATCTATGGGAATCTCAGACGATATGAAAGAGAGGTTGAACAGGCTAGTAATAGGGATTGCAACAGTTTCGGCAGATAATTTTAGAAAGAGAGGGTCCAGATTGTCTAGCCCGGCTGATTTGTAGGGGTCCAGCTTTTGCAGCTCTTTCAGAACATCAGATATCTGGATTTGGGTGAAGGAGAAATGGTGGGGGCTTTGGCGGGTTGCTGTGGAGGATGCCGGGCAGTTGACCGGGGTAGGGGTAGCCAGGTGGAAAGCATGGGCAGCCGTAGAGAAATGCTTATTGAAATTCTCAATTATAGTGGATTTATCGGTGGTGACAGTGTTTCCTAGTCTCAGAGCAGTGGGCAGCTGGGAGGAGGTGCTCTTATTCGCCATGGACCTTACAGTGTCCCAGAACTTTTTTGAGTTAGTACTACAGGATGCAAATTTCTGTTTGAAAAAGCTAGCCTTAGCTTTCCTAACTGCCTGTGTATATTTGTTCCTAACTTCCCTGAAAAGTTGCATATCACGGGGGCTATTCGATGCTAATGCAGAACGCCACAGGATGTTTTTGTGCTGGTGAGGGCAGACAGGTCTGGAGTGAACCAAGGACTATATCTATTCCTAGTTCTACATTTTTTGAATGGGGCATGCTTATTTAAGATGGTGAGGAAGGCACATTTAAAGAATAGCCAGGCATCATCTACTGACGGGATGAGGTCAATGTCATTCCAGGATACCCCGTCCAGGTCGATTAGAAAGGCCTGCTCGCAGAAGTGTTTTAGGGAGCGTTTGACAGTGATGAGGGGTGGTCGTTTGGTCGCAGACCCATTACGGATGCAGGCAATGAGGCAGTGATCGCTGAGATCTTGATTGAAAACAGCAGAGGTGTATTTGGAGAGCGAGTTAGTTAGGATGACATCTATGAGGGTGCCCTTGTTTACGGATTTGGAGTTGTACCTGGTAGGTTCATTGATCATTTGTGTGAGATTGAGGGCATCAAGCTTAGATTGTAGGATGGTCGGGGTGTTAAGCATGTCCCAGTTTAGGTCACCTAGTAGCACGAGCTCAGAAGATAGATCGGGGGCAATCAGTTCACATATGGTATCGAGGGCATATACTGGACAGAACAGGATGATATACTGATTATATACTGGTGATAACCTGGGGATATACTGGTTATCTACTGATTATATACTGGTAATCTACTGATTATCTACTGGTGACATACTGGTTATATACTGGTTAACTACTGATGATCTACTGGTGATTACTGATGATATACTGGTGATATACTGGTGATATACTGGTTAACTACTGATGGTCTACTGGTGATTACTGATGATATACTGGTGATATACTGGTGATCTACTGGTTATCTACTGGTGATATACTGGTAACCTACTGGTAATCTACTGATTATCTACTGGTGATACACTGGTGATATACTGGTGACATACTGGTAATATACTGGTTAACTACTGATGATCTATTGGTGATATACTGGTGATATACTGGTGACATACTGGTAATATACTGGTTAACTACTGATTATCTACTGGTGATTACTGATGATATACTGGTGATCTACTGGTTATCTACTGGTGATATACTGGTAACCTACTGGTAATCTACTGATTATCTACTGTTGATACACTGGTGATATACTGGTGACATACTTGTAATATACTGGTAATATACTGGTTAACTACTGATGATCTATTGGTGATATACTGGTGATATACTGGTGATACACTGGTGATATACTGGTGATATACTGGTGATAACCTGGGGATATACTGGTTATCTACTGGTGATACACTGGTGATATACTGGTGATATACTGGTGATAACCTGGGGATATACTGGTGATATACTGGGGATATACTGGTGATATACTGGGGATGTACTGGTTTTCAATTGGTGATATACTGGGGATATACTGGTTATCTACTGGTGATATACTGGTAATCTACTGGTGATCTACTGATGATCTACTGGGGATATACTGGTGATATACCGGTGATATACTGATGATATACTGGTCATATACTAGCGATATAGTGGTGATATACTAGTGATATACTGGTGATATACTGGTAATATACTGGTAATATACTGGTTAACCTACTGATGATCTACTGGTGATCTACTGGTGATCTACTGATGATCTACTGGTGATATACTGGTGATATACTGTTCATATACTAGCGATATACTGGTGGTGATATACTGGTCATATACTAGCGATATACTGGTGATATACTGGTTATCTACTGGTGATATACTGGTGATATACCGGTGATATACTGGTGATCTACTGGTCATATACTAGCGATATACTGGTGGTGATATACTGGTGGTGATATACTGGTGATATACTGGTCATATACTAG
Organism: Salvelinus alpinus; assembly: GCF_045679555.1. Taxonomy (NCBI): domain Eukaryota; kingdom Metazoa; phylum Chordata; class Actinopteri; order Salmoniformes; family Salmonidae; genus Salvelinus; species Salvelinus alpinus. The sequence goes on along the minus strand of NC_092087.1, from coordinate 15,313,513 downwards.
CGATATACTGGTGATATACTGGTTATCTACTGGTGATATACTGGTGACATACTGGTAATATACTGGTAATATGCTGGTTAACCTACTGATGATCTACTGGTGATCTACTGGTGATCTACTGATGATCTACTGGTGATATACTGGTGATATACCGGTGATATATAGGTGATATACAGGTGATATACTGTTTAACTACTGATTATCTACCGGTGATATACTGGTCATATACTAGCGATATACTGGTGATATACTGGTTATCTACTGGTGATATACTGGTGACATACTGGTAATATACTGGTTAACCTACTGATGATCTACTGGTGACATACTGGTAATATACTGGTAATATACTGGTTAACCTACTGATGATCTACTGGTGATCTACTCAACCCTCTGTGTACTATACTGTAGCAGATGTCTGGGTCTAAATCCAAAGCTGGTCCAGACCCAAACTGTGCTACAGCCTAGCTTAGCGTGTCCAGGCAGAGAGCCCAGAGGGTAGGAGCTCAGCGGAGCACAGACACACCTCACCCACCATCATACCGTCACACACCCACCACTACACACAGGAAGGAAGTTAGAAGGATGGCTGCCTGGTTCAGGGCTGCTAGTGATGTCACCCTAGAGTCAACCCACATTCTCACCAGCTCAATCCTGTTCCATCCTGGGTCACATCTACAGTTTGGCTACAGTACATCCTGTTCCATCCTGAACATCTCTACAGTTTGGCTACAGTACATCCTGGTCCATCCTGAACCATCTCTAAAGTTTGGCTACAGTATATCCTGTTCCATCCTGAACATCTCTACAGTTTGGCTACAGTACATCCTGTTCCATCCTGAACATCTCTACAGTTTGGCTACAGTATATCCTGTTCCATCCTGAACATCTCCACAGTTTGGCTACAGTACATCCCTTAGTGGAGGAATGAGAGGGAGTTTAGAAGCAGGAACAAAAATAAATATGTCAGGCATCTTCCCACATGTAGGGAAGAATTCCAAAGGGACTAATTAGAGAAAATAAGCCAGCTGAGCCACTCATCTGAAACCATACCACTCTCCTAGAAAATCAGGTGCAGAGTGCAGCCCAAGCCTGCATTGCTGACTCACTCTGTCCAATATGTTGTAGTGTTTGTTGGGAGAATTCTTCTTACCACGGTTAAAGTAGCATTTCACTTTGTATTTAATTTGTTTGCCTTTTAACTTTCCTTCAAAACAAACTTGATAAGGTGCTTCAATGTTGATACTGTATGTAGGTTTGGTCAAATCACTGTACAGTATGCTTTTATTTACAATATATCATATGAGAAATGTATTGAAATTACATGTTGTGGTTTAATTTTTAGGAATTGAGAGCTGCTATACATAATGTATTGCCTTTGGTGGGCACAACACATTGGGGGGGATTCATTTGTGAATGTCTGATTTCTGTGCAATGTGATTAATTTCATAACCAGAAAACATTTAATGATCGACCCTTATAAATATATTTCAATGAAGCCGGTTTGATATGCTATTTATTATTCCCAGATGTTCTCTATCTAATTCATTAGAAGGATGCATGTTTATCTAGGTTCTGTTGCGAGAGAGTAGTCATGGCTTGGCTTGGCTCGGGGGCATGACAAGTGGCACACAGCCAGCTGCATCACACAGAAACAACAAGCCTCAACAACAACAACACCGCTTTGTTTTGCCCTCCAACCACGACACGTCAGCTTTGTCCACCCAGCTGCCCGATTGGTCCCAACGACTCATCTCTGTCATTAACCAGGAAATACTGCATCTTTAAGTTTTGGAGATGTACTGTGGGAAAATCTCAATTGCATACTCCTCATGTCTTCTCTCCTCGTTTCCTTCTCAAAAACCCATTGGATGAGAAAGCCAGAGGTCCCTCGCCTCTGACCTTCTCCTCCAATGGGTTTTGAGAAGGAGACGTGTATTTTACAGTCTGTATACAGTATGTATGGCATGTATGCAGAAAGACCTGGTGGTGTCATGTCCCAGACCTGTATGTGCCTGAGCCATGCATGCCACATGCAGGGAGTTGAGCCAACTCGTCTGACAATCGTTGTCATGCGATATATGCATGGTTTGACAACAATAGTCAGAGTTGGCTGAATAAAGCACATAAAGGTCTAGGACCAGTAGTCACCAAGCGATATTTTCACCTGTTCAGCTGGTTTTCCATTCCTCTCCCAACCGTTCTGATACGCCACCTGGTCCCATCATCATCTCTATCAGGGGGGATACTTGTCCTGTTTTCCAAGTCCCTTCAGCCACCTGAACACAGTGGCCTGGTCTGGTCTGGTTAGGTAGATGGTTGTGAACAGAATTGGGTTCAAATAGTATTTGTTTTATTTCACATTCTTGCTGTGCTTAATTCAGCTTACCTGGCAGCGCAATAGAACCAGGTGTCAAAATGGAATTGCCTCAAAATGGTACAAAAACCACCCATCTGGCACTCAAGGCTGGCTGAATGAAACGCTCAAAGAAAGGGGAAAAAATACTATCCGAATCCAGGTCTGGTTGTACTTGACAGAAGCCATCAAAGAAGCCTCCTCTACATAGGCTACAGTAGATAGAACCTCCGATTAGATGCCACCCAGCTCTATAACTGTAGATGTCTCCCTCTCTACTCCCTTCACCAGCCACTGCCAAATAAGCAAGAGTTAAGCTCTTTGCATGAAAACAATCTTTTCACTAATTCAAGTGGATACACTGGCAAGGCGTTGAAAGGATCCCTGTGATTTGTGACTGTTTTTTCCTGTGAGAGGAGCATGCTCTGTTGGCAATAAGATGAGCCTCTGATTGCTTTGTTTGTAGTCCTCTCCCAGGACCTCTTACACAGCCACACTGTATTACTGGACAACAGACCCTGAACACTACATGAAGATTAGTGAGCTGGGAAATGCTAGCCAAGACAGACCACCCAAACACTATTACCTAGTAACCTCCCTCCCGGTTCTAGGGAGAGGAGGGGGAGGAGGGGGAGAGGAAACAAGGGAATGAGTGAAAGACAGACGTCATTTATAAAGAGGGAAACGGGGGAATAAGTGACAGTCTGAAGTAATTTATAAAGAGGGAAACGGGGGGAAAAGGGACAGTCAAGCGTCATTTATAAAGAGGGAAACGGGGGGGAAAGGGACAGTGAGGCGTCATTTATAAAGAGGGAAACGGGGGGGAAAGGGACAGTCAAGCGTCATTTATAAAGAGGGAAACGGGGGGAAAAGGGACAGTCAAGCGTCATTTATAAAGAGGGAAACGGGGGAAAAAGGGACAGTGAGGCGTCATTTATAACGAGGGAAACGAGGGAAAAAGGGACAGTGAGACATCATTTATAAAGAGGGAAACGGGGGAATAAGTGACAGTCTGAAGTCATTTATAAAGAGGGAAACGGGGGGAAAAGGGACAGTCAAGCGTCATTTATAAAGAGGGAAACGGGGGAAAAAGGGACATTTATAAAGAGGGAAACGGGGGAATAAGGGACAGTCAGACGTTCTATTTGTAGATCTTCTTGGACTATAGAGAAGTACAATACTGGAGGTTGTGGTGGGTTTGTGGTTGTTGCAGCATTCCTGTAGCTATGTTTTGGTAAGATAATACAACACACAATTTTAGGAGAAATGAAAAGCACCTTTCTTCTGTATGTTTACACGTGAATACTAACACTTTATTTACCTAAGTCAGTTCACACTGAATCAATATGGGTGTGTTCATCTCTGTGAAGAAAGCTATGCGAAACACGAATCCTTGCAGTCGATCAAACAGTAAACTGGAATTCACAGTGGTGGAAGGAAAGCACTGCATTTTTGTAAGGGTTGATATTTTTTTCATAAGGGAAAATCAAGTCTGAAATTTCTAAGTGGAAATTACAAAGTTCAGAAGCTTTTTGAAACCTCAAATACACTACAAGTTTTTAATTTCCTGCATTGCCAAAAAGTTATCCAGCAACAGGGTAATCAAATTAAGATCCTGAATCTGTTATTCTGGTTTGTGGGAAGGAAGCCACATTGTACTGTATCAGCAGGATGGGACAGATGATGCTGATCACTAGTGCTCATAAGGGGTCCAACGCACAAAGCCAGTTGCTTTCTCCATTGTGATGTTGTGTTGCTGTCTCTGTGCAGGGCAGAGCTGACATGGAACCTAAATCAAATGTGTCACATGCGCCGAATACAACAGGTGTAGTAGACCTTACAGTGAAATGTGTGGAGTGCAATAGAGATTGCATCATGTTATTGGAGTTGTACTGTAGTGCTGTATATTGAGTGTTGTCGCTACGCCACTCCTGCATGACACCCCAAAAATGCCCTAATGACTGATATGTGACTGACCAAGTTTTCCCCACCCTGTCTTGTCAGAATGCGGGAGAGAGACCTACGGAGCGTGTGCAGAAGGGTGCTGCTGTTGGCCGTCTGTCTGGTGTCTCTCTGGGGACAGCTGACCCTCGCTTCGTCACACAGAAGTCACATAGGTATGTCAACACAATTACAGTAGACACTGTATGCATCTCTATGGGCACGTCGAACACATCCTCATCATAATGATGGTGTGTAATTACTGTCAGCAAATTGTGTAATAACATAATATGTGCAATAACGTAAACTGTTCAACTAGGGGTAAATGCAAAGCACCTACTATGTAACAACATGTTATACTTAATGTAAAATATTTCCTATACAGTATGGTGGATTTGATTTACATGGCTTAACGTATCTCTTCCACTAGGTCCTCAAAGCACTTGACATTGTATAGCTTTAGTAGCTTCCAACTAGTCGATGTCAGGCAGACATTTTGGGCCAGAAAGCTCACCACATCACATTGCTACCAGCTATCAGCTATCACAGTGAAGAGGTGAGGTTGTTTACAATGGTCAGGTGCTAGGATAATGTAGCCTACTGTAAAAGCAGTCATATTGATCAGCTCTTCACTCCAACAGATCTCACTGTAAATAATTAATGGAAACTTATTAGTTGTGCGACACTGAAATGAGGAGAGGCTGATGTAGATAGGAATGTACGGTGCTCTGGGGTCACGTATTGATTTTGAGTTTTTTTTGGCTTCGAACAAAAAGCCAATATAACAAAACAACAACAGACATTTGCAGCTTTAGGAGAACCGTTGTGAAGTTCAGAGTGATTTTAGTGATGGGGAGAGAGTGAGTGCTCCCCAAGGCGAAAAGGTAGAAACTGTGACATCACATTGAAATAATGAGGTCATAACGACAGCCGACTGGAGAGACGTCTCTGCATTAGACAAAACAACAACACTGGAACAGCAACACAGTGAAATTAAACTCCAGGCTACTAGAGATTGGGAAAAGACCTAAAGTTTCAATTGTTCTCATGATAAACTCACTTGAGTACATTATTAGTCTTCCAAAAATCTACTAGTATCCAAGCGCCTGTAGTATGGCCACAAGCCACGTTCGTTTCCATAGAAATGGGTGCTCCACTATGCGGAGTGAGCGTGATTGATTTTGAAGAGATGGCCAGACCACACAGCCACTCGACAGCCCTGGGAAGTGGACTAGTTGCCAGCCACTGGTCTCTGAGGGCAGGGCCAACACTGAGGTAATCACAAGGCAGGTCCCGCAGCTCCAGAGGTCAAGCCAAGGTCTGCCCAATAAACAAACCTCTTTAGCACCGCTGTTTATTGAGGTGGGGGCCTCGCCAGAGCAATTGAACCTTTCACCGTAACCTGACGAGAGCACAGCCGAGCACATTAATAAGACTGCAAGCCCCCAAAGCACCATCCACATTCATTAGTTATAGTCATGAGAGGGGGGGGGGGGGCAGACAGAGAAACCAGTTTTTCTTTTTGCTGGTGCGATCTACAGTATACAACTTAGATCCATGGACTCGCTAGATCAAAAGGGCGCCTGAATCACACACAACACATCAATCGTGTGGATATCTTTCAATGGCTTTATTTCATTCAAATAAAAAACATTACTACGAGCAGATCCATTTTTTCTCTCATTTTGAAAACAGCAATCAGGCTCTCTCTGATTTGTTAGTCAGCCAGCAGCCGGATGGCCAGATGCTGAAATGCAGTGGAAAGGAAAACGGGCGTGAAAAACACATTGGCCAAGCTGATTGTGTGATGCGGTGTGACAGCTCTGCTTTTCTGGAGATGAAATGCTCACACTCTGTTACATCTCACAGTGTAAGGGATTAAACCTTACTGCTCATAGATGCTGTAAAACTCTGAATCCCAAAATGTATTAGATTTTTATTTTTATTGTGTTGGTTTATGTTGGGTTTAAGGTTTAACTAACGTCACATGAGACTGTGCAGATATGCTTATGAGTTGAAATTGTGCAGTCATTCCCCCTCATTTGCATTCCAGCGCCATATTTGCATATTTGCTTATGGTGAATACTTTCTAAAAACTGTGTAATGCACTCTAATGGATCATTCTCACACTGGCTCTTATGCTCCATGAGATTCTTGTTTTTATATGCAAATATGCATTAGCATTTTAGTCAAAAAACATGTTTTTTTTATTTAACCAGGCAAGTCAGTTAAGAACAAATTCTTATTTACAATGACGGCCTACCCCAGCCAAACCCGGACGATGCTGGACCAATTGTGCACCACCCTATGGGACTCCCAATCACGGCCGGAGGTGATTCGAACCAAGGACTGTAGTGACACCTATTGAACTGAGATGCAGTTGCTTAGACCGCTGTGCCACCATTCTTTCATATCATGAGGAGACAGTTCCTTCACAAATCGGGAAATGGATATTTAAAAGTGATCTTGGTTTGCTCATCATCACAACAGCATATCATGGTGGTTTGGATACTTATGTCTTCTTTGATGGGAGGTTTTCATGTTAGAATTTCTACAGGGAGCTACTACTGCCTGTCAGTCGCAGTGGCATCACCTGACACCCAACCACACAGGTCTTGTGTGACCAATGAGTAATTAACGAGAATCTAACAACCATATAATGCGTACCATAGATGTTTCACTGAGAAAGGTCACATCGACAGAGATGTCGACCAATCACAGGGTGCAGAGGTAATTCTTATGACTAGCATTATGTGAACCAGCCATGACTTGGCTCTGTCTAATCTCTTGTCTGTTCAGAATAGAAACCTAATATTTAAGTCAGCCAAGCCTCTACCGATATTTACTATTTTCTTCTGTGTTGAAACGACCCATAAACTGTTCCTGCCTTCAGCTTTTCCATTTTAATAATCAAATCACATTGACTCTGTACCGGTACCCCCGTACAGTTGTGGCCAAAAGTTTTGAGAATGACTTTGTGGAAAGTTTGCTGCCTCAGTGTCTTTACATATTTTTGTCAGATGTTACTATGGAATACTAAAGTATAATTACAAGCATTTCATAAGTGTCAAAGGCTTTTATTGACAATTACATGAAGTTGATGCAAAGAGTCAATATTTGCAGTGTTGACCCTTCTTTTTCAAGACCTCTGCAATCCGCCCTGGCATGCTGTCAATTAACTTCTGGGCCACATCCTGACTGATGGCAGCCCATTCTTGCATAATCAATGCTTGGAGTTTGTCAGAATTTGTGGGTTTTTGTTTGTCCACCTGCCTCTTGAGGATTGACCACAGGTTCTCAATGGGATTAAGGTCTGGGGAGTTTCCTGGCCATGGACCCAAAATATCGATGTTTTTTTCCCGAGCCACTTTTGCGTTATGGCAAGGTGATTAAGGGCTTGTAAGTAAGCATTTCACTGTAAGGCCTGTTGTATTCGGCGCATGTGACAAATAAAATTAGTGTCACGCGGGACTAGGTTGGCGAAAGAACCAGACGCAGAGAGAGAGAGCCGCTTGGGAAAAAAATATACTTTATATTTATTCTCCACAAGAACTGAATAAGCCCGAACATCCAGGGCGTAGAGAAACACTTGCCAAACACCCAAAATACACACACGTAACAAAAAAACAATCCCGCACAAAACAAGGGCGGGTCTTACTCCTAATTATAGGGAAGCTCATTACGAAACAAAAACAGGTGCAACTAATAAGACAAAACAACCAGACAAACGAAAAAGGGATCGGTGGCGGCTAGTAGGACGGTGACGACGACCGCCGAGCACCGCCCGAACAGGCAGGGGAGTCAACTTCGGCGGAAGTCGTGACATTACCCCCCTCCTGACGCGCGGCTCCCGCAGCGCGCCGCCACCGGCCTCGAGGACGACCCGGAGGGCGAGGTGCCGGGCGATCCGGGTGGAGGCGGTGGAAGTCTCTCAGTAAAGTAGGATCTAAAATGTCCCCCACCGGAACCCAGCATCTCTCCTCCGGACCGTACCCCTCCCAGTCCACGAGGTACTGTAGGCCCCTCACCCGGCGTCTCGAGTCCAGAATGGCACGTACTGTGTACGCCGGGGACCCCTCGATCTCCAGAGGGGGTGGAGGGACCTCAGGCACCTCACCTTCTTGCAGGGGACCAGCCACCACCGGCCTGAGGAGAGACACATGAAACGAGGGGTTAATACGGTAATACCTAGGGAGTTGTAACCTATAACACACCTCGTTTATTCTCCTCAGGACTTTAAACGGCCCCACACACTGCGGCCCCAGCTTCCGACAGGGCAGGCGGAGAGGCAGGTTTCGGGTCGAGAGCCAGACCCTGTCCCCCGGTGTGAACACGGGGGCCTCACTGCGGTGCTGGTCAGCGCTCCTCTTCTGCCGTTGTCCTGCTAACTTTAGCGATTCCTGGACGGCTTTCCAGGTGTCCTTGGAGCGCTGTACCCAGTCCTCTACCGCAGGAGCCTCGGTCTGACTCTGGTGCCATGGGGCCAGGACCGGCTGGTACCCTAACACACACTCAAACGGGGACATGTTCTTTGAGGAATGGCGGAGGGAGTTCTGAGCGAGCTCAGCCCAAGGAACATACCTCGCCCACTCACCAGGCCGGTCCCGGCAATATGACCGCAGAAACCTGCCCACATCCTGGTTTACGCGTTCCACCTGCCCATTACTCTCGGGGTGAAAACCCAAGGTCAAGCTGACCGAGACCCCCAGTCTTTCCATAAACGCCCTCCAAACTCTGGACGTGAATTGGGGACCCCGATCAGAAACGATATCCTCAGGCACCCCATAGTGCCGGAAGACATGGGTAAACAAGGCTTCCGCAGTCTGCAGGGCCGTAGGGAGACCGGGCAACGGGATGAGACGGCAGGACTTGGAAAACCGATCCACAACGACCAAAATCGTAGTACTTCCCTGGGACGGGGGAAGATCGGTAAGAAAGTCCACCGATAAGTGTGTCCACGGCCGTTGTGGAACGGGGAGGGGCTGTAACTTCCCTCTAGGCAAGTGCCGAGGAGCCTTGCTCTGAGCACACACCGAGCAGGAGGAGACATAAAATCTCACGTCCTTAGCCAACGTGGGCCACCAGTATCTCCCTCTAAGACTCCGCACTGTCCTCTCGATGCCAGGATGACCCGAGGAGGGGAGAGTATGAGCCCAACGGATTAGCTTATCCCGGACCCCTCCCGGCACGTACTGAACCCCCGCTGGACAGTTAGGAGGGGTCTGCTCTAACCGTGAGGCTCTCTCTATCTCAGCGTCCACCTCCCATACCACCGGTGCCACGAGACATGAAGGTGGAATGATGGGAGTTGGCTCAACGGACCGCTCCTCGGTATCATAGAGACGGGACAGCGCGTCGGCCTTGGTGTTCTGGGAGCCTGGTCGGTATGAGATGGTGAACTGAAACCGGGTGAAAAACATGGCCCATCTAGCTTGACGCGGATTTAGTCTCCTCGCTTCCCGGATGTACTCGAGATTACGATGGTCAGTCCAGATGAGAAAAGGGTGTTTCGCCCCCTCAAGCCAATGTCTCCACACCTTCAGAGCCTTGACTACAGCTAACAACTCCCGGTCCCCCACATCATAGTTTCGCTCCGCCGGACCGAGTTTCCTCGAAAAGAAGGCACAAGGGCGGAGCTTGGGTGGTTCGCCCGAGCGCTGGGACAGCACGGCCCCGACCCCCGCCTCGGACGCATCCACCTCAACTATGAAAGCTAAAGAGGGGTCCGGATGCGCCAACACGGGCGCATTGGTAAACAGCTCCTTCAGACGACTGAAAGCTCTGTCCGCCTCTGCTGACCAACGCAAGCGCACCGGTCCTCCCTTCAGCAGTGAGGTAATGGGAGCAGCCACCTGACCAAAACCCCGGATAAACCTCCGGTAGTAATTGGCAAACCCTAAAAACCGCTGCACCTCTTTCACCGTGGTCGGAGTCGGCCAATTACGCACGGCTGTAACGCGGTCATCCTCCATCACCAACCCGTAGGTGGAAATACGATAACCCAGGAAGGAAACGGCCTGTTTGAAGAACTCACATTTCTCCGCCTTGCAATACAGGTCATGCTCCAGCAGTCGCCCAAGTACCTTACGCACCAGAGACACATGCGCCGCGCGGGTGGCAGAGTAGATCAAGATGTCATCAATGTACACTACCACTCCCTGCCCGAGCAGGTCTCGGAGAATCTCATCTACGAAGGATTGAAAGACAGCTGGAGCATTTTTCAACCCATATGGCATGACGCGGTACTCATAATGGCCAGATGTAGTACTAAATGCGGTTTTCCACTCATCTCCTCCCCGAATACGCACCAGATTATACGCACTCCTCAGGTCCAATTTTGTGAAGAAGCGTGCCCCGTGAAATGATTCCACCGCCGTAGCGATAAGAGGTAGTGGGTAACTAAACCCCACTGTGATGGAATTTAGACCTCGATAATCAATGCACGGGCGTAAACCGCCATCCTTCTTCTTCACAAAAAAGAAGCTCGAGGAGACGGGTGATGCGGAGGGCCGAATGTATCCCTGTCCCAGTGATTCAGTAACATATGTCTCCATAGCCGCTGTCTCCTCCTGGGACAAAGGATACACGTGACTCCTAGGAAGTGCAGCGTTCTCCAGGAGGTTTATCGCGCAGTCCCCTCGTCGAGTCTGGGCCATTCCACACTGCGTTGGCCCATTCAAGAGCTCGTCCAGTCAAACAGGAGACGAGGGCGCTCACGCTCTCCTCTCCGGAGGGAGTAGGACGCACGGTCGCCAGGTAAAGCTCCAGCTGGAGAAGAAACCCCTGACACCCGGCTGCCGTTCCATCATACTCCCGTGGGAGCGCCAGCCGAAGAGCCCCGGAGCCGGATGCTGAAACAGGAACAGGAGGTGTTGGAGGAGGGGGTGCTGAAGATGCGGTGGGAATGCCACTCCTCTCCCATCGATCCATCCTCTCCATCATTTGGTCCATAGCCGACCCAATTCTGTGGAGAACACTGGTGTGATGGAGGACCCTTTCCTCCATCGATGGGAGAGGAGACGAGGCTGCTCCTGCTGGTTCCATTTTGCGTGGTGCGGGATTCTGTCACGCGGGACTAGGTTGGCGAAAGAACCAGACGCAGAGAGAGAGAGCCGCTTGGGAAAAAAATATACTTTATATTTATTCTCCACAAGAACTGAATAAGCCCGAACATCCAGGGCGTAGAGAAACACTTGCCAAACACCCAAAATACACACACGTAACAAAAAAACAATCCCGCACAAAACAAGGGCGGGTCTTACTCCTAATTATAGGGAAGCTCATTACGAAACAAAAACAGGTGCAACTAATAAGACAAAACAACCAGACAAACGAAAAAGGGATCGGTGGCGGCTAGTAGGACGGTGACGACGACCGCCGAGCACCGCCCGAACAGGCAGGGGAGTCAACTTCGGCGGAAGTCGTGACAATTAGATTTGATTTCAAACAGTCACTGTAATGTATTTCCTGCTTCCATATCCCCCTCTGAAAGATATAGTATACCGTCTTCTAACAGTGAGATAATGACATCAGACTGGTTCTGACTGGCTGACTGATGTCTGTACTCTGTACTCTGGATGCCATGTGGGTCTTTAGGGAGCCTTGCAGATTTGTAATGGTGTACATCAAGTAGCCTACAGCCAAAATAGGGCAGAGAGAACAGCATAGCTCTGGGACTAGAGCTGTCATTCTGCTGGGCAGTGGGCAGGCAGTGGCGGCAGAGCAGGTCATGGCCTCCCTAGGGACAGAGCTGAACGTGGTGGAGAAGAGCGTGTGTGTGGTCCATGTCAATGTATCGGGATGAGGAGATATAGATGAGGAAACGGAAGTGATGGAGACGTGGGGCCTGTTTGAATGGGGGTCACGTCAGGTGGCTCTGTTTCCTAGTGGCAGACCATTGAGATTAGTCCCATGCTATAGACCTCTCTGAATGGCAGCTGGTTATATGAGCTAGGAGGATGTGAGGTATGATGCAGTGTTTATCCATGAAGGACTGAGGTTCTGGAGGAAGACATTTGATATAGAAATAGGATTTGTTTAAGAAGTGGACAGTAAACGCTTAGAGATTAGAATCTTTCATATGCAGACCTCAGTATGTTGTTGTTCTTCTTCTGTGCTTTGTGAGGTGTTTAGGAACGTTGCCACATGAGGTGAATTATTTATCGTGTAAAAGGTTGAGTCATAACAGAAAGACATATGAGTTGATTTGCTTGAAAGTTAACAATACCTTACAAGCATTGTTGGGTTAGTATGAACAACAACAACTATCACACAAGAGTGGTTACTACTGTACTGTAGTTATCAGGTCAAGAGTGGTTACTACTGTACTGTAGTTATCAGGTCAAGAGTGGTTACTACTGTACTGTAGTTATCAGGTCAAGAGTGGTTACTACTGTACTGTAGTTATCAGGTCAAGAGTGGTTACTACTGTACTGTAGTTATCAGGTCAAGAGTGGTTACTACTGTACTGTAGTTATCAGGTCAAGAGTGGTTACTACTGTACTGTTGTTATCAGGTCAAGAGTGGTTACTACTGTACTGTAGTTATCAGGTCAAGAGTGGTTACTACTGTACTGTAGTTATCAGGTCAAGAGTGGTTACTACTGTACTGTAGTTATCAGGTCAAGAGTGGTTACTACTGTACTGTAGTTATCAGGTCAAGAGTGGTTACTACTGTACTGTTGTTATCAGGTCAAGAGTGGTTACTACTGTACTGTAGTTATCAGGTCAAGAGTGGTTACTACTGTACTGTAGTTATCAGGTCAAGAGTGGTTACTACTGTACTGTTGTTATCAGGTCAAGAGTGGTTACTACTGTACTGTAGTTATCAGGTCAAGAGTGGTTACTACTGTACTGTAGTTATCAGGTCAAGAGTGGTTACTACTGTACTGTAGTTATCAGGTCAAGAGTGGTTACTACTGTACTGTAGTTATCAGGTCAAGAGTGGTTACTACTGTACTGTAGTTATCAGGTCAAGAGTGGTTACTACTGTACTGTAGTTATCAGGTCAAGAGTGGTTACTACTGTACTGTAGTTATCAGGTCAAGAGTGGTTACTACTGTACTGTTGTTATCAGGTCAAGAGTGGTTACTACTGTACTGTAGTTATCAGGTCAAGAGTGGTTACTACTGTACTGTTGTTATCAGGTCAAGAGTGGTTACTACTGTACTGTAGTTATCAGATCAAGAGTGGTTACTACTGTACTGTTGTTATCAGGTCAAGAGTGGTTACTACTGTACTGTTGTTATCAGGTCAAGAGTGGTTACTACTGTACTGTAGTTATCAGGTCAAGAGTGGTTACTACTGTACTGTAGTTATCAGGTCAAGAGTGGTTACTACTGTACTGTAGTTATCAGGTCAAGAGTGGTTACTACTGTACTGTAGTTATCAGGTCAAGAGTGGTTACTACTGTACTGTAGTTATCAGGTCAAGAGTGGTTACTACTGTACTGTAGTTATCAGGTCAAGAGTGGTTACTACTGTAGTTATCAGGTCAAGAGTGGTTACTACTGTACTGTAGTTATCAGGTGAAGAGTGGTTACTACTGTAGTTATCAGGTGAAGAGTGGTTACTACTGTAGTTATCAGGGTAAGAGTGGTTACTACTGTACTGTAGTTATCAGGTCAAGAGTGGTTACTACTGTACTGTAGTTGTCAGGTCAAGAGTGGTTACTACTGTAGTTATCAGGGTAAGAGTGGTTACTACTGTACTGTAGTTATCAGGGTAAGAGTGGTTACTACTGTAGTTATCAGGTGAAGAGTGGTTACTACTGTAGTTATCAGGTGATAACTACAGTAGTTATCAGGTGATAACTACAGTACAGTGGTTAACTACAGTACAGTGGTTACTACTGTAGTTATCAGGTGAAGAGTGGTTACTACTGTAGTTATCAGGTGAAGAGTGGTTACTACTGTAGTTATCAGGGTAAGAGTGGTTACTATGGTAGTTATCAGGTTAATAGTGGTTACTGCTGTACTGTAGTTATCAGGGTAAGAGTGGTTACTGCTGTAGTTATCAGGTTAAGAGTGGTTACTACGGTAGTTATCAGGGTAAGAGTGGTTACTATGGTAGTCATCAGGTTAATAGTGGTTACTACTGTAGTTATCAGGTTAAGAGTGGTTACTACTGTAGTTATCAGGGTAAGAGTGGTTACTACTGTAGTTATCAGGTCAAGAGTGGTTACTACGGTAGTTATCAGGTTAAGAATGGGTACTACTGTAGTTATCAGGTCAAGAGTGATTACTACTGCAGTTATCAGGTTAAGAGTATTTACTACTGTAGTTATCAGGTTAAGAGTGGTTACTACTGTAGTTATCAGGTTAAGAGTGGTTACTACTGTAGTTATCAGGTTAAGAGTGGTTACTACGGTAGTTATCAGGTTAAGAATGGGTACTACTGTAGTTATCAGGTCAAGAGTGATTACTACGGTAGTTATCAGGCTAAGAATGGGTACTACTGTAGTTATCAGGTCAAGAGTGATTACTACTGCAGTTATCAGGTTAAGAGTATTTACTACTGTAGTTATCAGGTTAAGAGTGGTTACTACTGTAGTTATCAGGTTAAGAGTGGTTACTACTGTAGTTATCAGGTTAAGAGTCGTTACTTCTGTAGTTGTCAGGTCAAGAGTGGTTTAATTAGACAAGTCATTAGTTAAGTGTCTCTAAATGATCTCAAATGATCTTTCATTGTACTAACGGACCCCCTGCTGTGGCCCAGCGGTTCACACATCTCTGCAGTGATCACTCTCTCCTGTCCTTCTCCAATTAGAGTTCCAATAGAAAGGTATTATCCCACACCACATTGGAAGCTAGTTACCTACCTCTAACTACCCTGTAACTCAAAAGAAACCTGATGGTTTTTAGATTTTGATAGAAATGAGGGACGGGGATGAGATCCTCGATATTCGATTCGATGATAGTGAATTTGCAGTGATGATGAATGCAATTAGCAGAGAAGTGCTAACAGCGTAGCAGTAATTGGGTCTACACTGAGAGCCTTGCCCTTACCTGGCAATTGGAACCCCTTTTAAGTTCCGTCAATTGTGTTGTTGTTAACTGGAAACGCTTGGTTGAGGCTGAGCACCGAGGATATCACCTTCCAAATTGGCCACCGTCCCATTCTTTTGCACTCAGATTTTAACACTCTCTGTTGAATTTCTAATGCCTTGAATAATTTAGAGCAATAAATATGCCAATGATTTGCAGTATATACTATAAAGATTATATGGTGGTAATGTGTCAAAGTCAGGATTGTGGTTCAGAACATGTTCCTCTTGGTTGTGTGTGATTAGCTCGTGATTGAGCTGAAATATTCAGCCCATGTAGGCTATATAAGTAGGCCTATGTGCTATTTACAGGGAACATGTTTAGTACATGGGTAAAGATAATGAGTTGTGTCAATTCAATGTATTTTTCTATTTTTCTTTTGGTGATTGAAAACATTTCTTAAAGTGCTCATTAAGATTATGATATTTCTACAGAGAGGGATAGTAGCATTTTGGAGGAAGTAGGAACATTTGGCAGAAGATCATGGATATTTCTGCTATCCTTGACGTCATGATTCTAATCAAATGTGGTGAGTGATGATTGGTTCGCTTTATGATGAGCTATGATTGGCTCATACCACTTCCTAGAAGACATTTTATTTTCTAAGGCCTATTCAGTTTAAAGTAGAAGCTAATGGGGATCCAAATAAATACACCATCGTACAACATATCTCTTCCATTCCCTCTAGGTAATATGTTTGTGGGCTCTTTATTGTGATTATGCTTTATTTCCGTCCCACAGCCGAGGCATAGCTTAGCATCTGACTGAATGTTTCAAATAGCTTAGCATCTGACTGAATGTTTCAAATAGCTTAGCATCTGACTGAATGTTCCAAATAGCTTAGCATCTGACTGAATGTTTCAAATAGCTTAGCATCTGACTGAATGTTTCAAATATCTTAGCATCTGACTGAATGTTTCAAATAGCTTACCATCTGACTGAATGTTTCAAATAGCTTACCATCTGAGTGAATGTTTCAAATAGCTTAGCATCTGACTGAATGTTCCAAATAGCTTAGCATCTGACTGAATGTTTCAAATAGCTTACCATCTGACTGAATGTTTCAAATAGCTTACCATCTGAGTGAATGTTTCAAATAGCTTAGCATCTGACTGAATGTTTCAAATAGCTTAGCATCTGACTGAATGTTTCAAATAGCTTAGCATCTGTCTGAATGTTTCAAATAGCTTAGCATCTGACTGAATGTTTCAAATAGCCTACCATCGGAGTGTTTTGTCACAGTGCTATCCCAACATTGCTGACAATAAATCAGGCAAGTTTAATTTCCTCT
Source organism: Salvelinus alpinus (assembly GCF_045679555.1). Lineage (NCBI taxonomy): Eukaryota > Metazoa > Chordata > Actinopteri > Salmoniformes > Salmonidae > Salvelinus > Salvelinus alpinus. Next base: position 15,296,882 of record NC_092087.1, on the reverse strand, counting down.
TCTAAACACTAATTCCCATGCTGTTATTACTGTTGCAGATTGACGGCCCCTGATCGTTAATTAAAGAAATGTGCTTTAATAACTGTCCTTTGAAGTGCAGTTAGATAATATAAATCCTTCCATACATTTACCAGTGCTCATTCCCAGCCAAGCAACATTGAACAGGGTTTTCAGTGGGAGAACAGTGGGAGAACCCCACCCCAGCAGCAGCCACAGAGCCGTGGGTCGGCTCTTCTTCCACCTCTTTCTTTCCAGCCATGCTACGATGGAAATGTAAGCTTCTAAAGTTCAGTCTATCAATCGCCTCTCCATCTCTCAGCTGTGCTCGATGTCTCCTTTACCCCCCGGCTTGCATCTCTCTGCTGGAATGAAGTACAGCACAGCACAGCACAGTGTCTACATCGAACCCATAAAAAACACAACCATGGCTGAGCACCACGTTTTATGTGAATGGAGCATAAAATATAATGGGTGGGACTGCTGGAGAGTTTCTGGAAATTGCTTTTTTTTAAAGGTCTCTTGACATTGTTCTGCAGTGTGGCCTATTAGGGAAAAGCACACATTGTGAGTTGAGAGAAAATTGTCAGGTCATATTCACCTTGACCTGGGGGTGACTATAGCAACTCAGCAGCTGGGCACTACAGGTTGGTTGGTGAATACCCAAATCCATTGTTCTCCAAGGCAATCCACTATTTAGTATGAGAACGGATATTACTGCACATAGTATAGGTAATATTCCACCTTTTGTCATAAGTGGATTTCTAAACATATACAGTGCCTTTGGAAAGTATTCAGACCCCTTTAATTTTTCCAAATTTGTTAGGTTACAGCCTTATTCATGGATTAAATCGCATTTTCCCTAAACACTCTACACACAATAACCCATTATGACAAAGAAAAAACAGATTTTTAGACATTTTTGCTAATTTATATAAAAACAACTGAAATATCACATTTACATAAGTACTGTATTCAGACCCTTTACTCTGTACTTTGTTGAAGCAATTTTGTCAGCAATGACGCTACAAGCTTGGCACACCTGTATTTGGGGAGTTTCTCCCATTCTTCTATGCAGATCCTCTCAAGCTCTGTCAGGTTGGATGGGGAGCGTCGCTGCACAGCTATTTTTAGGACTCTCCAGAGATGTTCGATTGGGTTTAAGTCCGGGCTCTGGCTGGACCACTCAAGGACATTCAGAGACTTGTTCCGAAGCCACTCCTGCGTTGTCTTGGCTGTGTGCTTAGGGTTGCTGTCCTGTTGGAAGATGAACCATCGCTGCAGTTTGAGGTCCTGAGTGCTCTGTAACAGGTTTTCATCAAGGATCTCTGTACTTTGCGCCATTCATCTTTGCCTCAATCCTGATTAGTCGACCAGTCCCTGCCACTGAAAAACATCCCCACAGCATGATGCTGCCACCACCATGCTTCACTGTAGGGATGGTGCCAGGTTTCCTCCAGACGTGACGCTTGGCATTCAGGCCAAAGAGTTCAATCTTGGTTTCATCAGACCAGAGAATCTTGTTTCTCATGGTCTGAGAATCTTGAGATGCCTTTTGGCAAACTGCAAGCGGGCTGTCATGTGGCTTTCATCTGGCCACTCTACCAGAAAGGCCTGATTGGTGGAGTGCTGCAGAGATGGTTGTCCTTCTGGAAGGTTCTCCCATCTCCACAAAGGAACTTTGGAACTCTGTCAGAATGAAAATCAGGTTTTTGGTCACCTCCCTGACCAAGGCCCTTCTCCCCCGATTGCGCAGTTTGGCCAGGCGGCCAGCTGTAGGAAGAGTCTTGGTGGTTCCGAATTTCTTTAATTTAAGAATGATGGAGGCCACTGTGTTCTTGGGGACCTTCAATGCAGCAGATTTTTTTTTGTACCCTTCCCCAGATCTGTGCCTCAACACAATCGTGTCTCGGAGCTCTACGTACAATTCCTTCGACCTCATGGCTTTGTTTTTGCTCTGACATGCACTGTCAACTGTGGGACCTCATATAGACAGGTGTGTGCCTTTCCAAATCATGTTCAATCAATTGAATTTACCACAATGGACTCCAATCAAGTTGTAGAAACATCTCAAGGATGATCAATGGAACAGGATGCACCTGAGCTCTATTTCAAGTCTTATTGCAAAGGGTCTGAATACTTATGTAAAAATATTTTATTTTGCAAAAAAATCTAAAAACCTGTTCTCGCTTTGTCATTATGGGGTATTGTGTCTAGATTGCTGAGGACATTTTTTTTTTAAATACATTTGAGAATAAGGCTGTAAAGTAACAAAATATGGAAAAAGTCAAGGGGTCTGAATACTTCCCGAAGGCACTGTATATGCAGCCTGTTCAACTGATTATATCTACAGTAGCAAAGCTCAGATAGATAAAGACACCTCTCAGTATTCAAATCATGATTCCCTTATTGTAGCCGACTGGAGATAGAACTGGAAATGTGTGCCACTCTCACGCGGCGAACAAGGGCCTTATCCCCCCCTTTGTTGCTCCACAGCTCTGGGTGTCTGCTGACATTCTGGGTGTCTCCTGACATTCTGGATGTCTCCTGACATTCTGCCTGTCAATCAACCCCAAGAGTGGAGCGTTAGCACAATCGGTTTACACTTTGAGAGAGGAGACTGCAACCCATTTAGAGGTGACATGACGGCTCTCTGACAGATAACGAGTATGTGTGGCGTGTGAGATGAGAGAATATAGAAATGAACAAGATTAACATGCTGCTACACTATACACTATGAACTCTCTCCTGCTATGGCCTCTTGGAGGGTTGTCACCACGCTGCAGACGACAAGGGTGAGAAGGAGAGCTGAGGCCATTGCTGTTGGGGATATTTTGAGAGAAAGCGTATCTGTTTTATGGTAATGAACCAGAGAGGATTAATAATGGTTAATAATACTGTTTAACATGTTATATACAGATAATAAGCTTTGGTGAATGGAACTATAATGCCAATGTGTGATAGAGTAGATTAGCCAAATAGCAAGTGTCTGTGCAATGCTGCAATGCAGACTCTAAACACACCCTGGTAGAATGTGCATGTACTGCAGAATAGCTCTTTATGTTAACACAATAACGCACAGCAGTGTATGTCTGGCGTTCCCAAGTTTACACAGTAGTTATTGATTCTACCAAGGAAAAGGAGCTTCACAATCAGAAACAGCTCTACTCATCAACAGAGTGGATTTCGAGGCATACGATGCTCTCTGAGCCAAAGTTGAATAATGTTCTCCTCCAGTCCTGCATTTACAACGACTGTCAAGAGTCTGGCTTGTGACTGAGGGTGTCAAGATACAGTTGATGTTGTAGTTAAGGTCAAGTAAGGCGTACTCATCTCTCTGAAGTCCATAGTTTATGGCTTATGTATAGTATCATATTATGTCCTCTATATTTGCTCCTTGTTGCTTTAAGAGCACCTTATATTTCTCAGTAGGCCTTATGCTAACTATAGTTAAGTACTATACCTGTGCAACAAAACAAAACCATGGAAAAACTGTGGAAGCCTGTATAAAGTGCAACCAAACATTTGGTTTGGTTGACTTTTTACAGTCTTCAATAGTTTTGTTTTGTTGCACAGGTGAAACTATTGAAAAGCGGCAGTAAGGCCTACTGCGAAAGTATACTCAGAGACACTTTGGCATCTGTGGAGCTTTCTCTAGCCTGTCTCTGTGATGTGGGCTTATTTCCTGGGCACAACCAAGTGTGATTGTCGAGCTCAGCAGGTTTACAGCAGGAGAGATATGAGTCAATCTCTTCAGAATACCGTAAGCCAATTAAGCATAAGTCTTCTGAGACGTACTCCCATTGCTCAGGAAGCTTGAGGGATGAATGTCTCAGGGAACCAATATTTCTATGCCTGCTTTAAATGCTATAACATGATAGAGGTGGAAGAAACTATCTCCACTATCTCTTTTTCATATACCTCTTTCACCTAGTCCATACATCTCTCCCTCCTCGCTCTGTCCTCCCTTTGTTTCTCTTTTTGCAAATGTTTAACTGGCGTTATGAGGACCTTAGGATTGATCCCAGGTGTTACATCACTGCTTAGACTTTTGACAATACAAAATATAGCAGACAGACAGTTATATACTCAGAATTCTGTGGCTGTACTGTACAGTACTATCTCTCCTTAGTCTTAAATGCTACATGAGCAGCTTGAGCATAAAATCTAGTCATCATTTATTCATGGTGTTTCTATTGTCTACCTGTTTTGCTGGCTGCTGTGGTCTGGGCCCACGCCCGCCCGTGACTCTGTTGACAGTGTTGTGATTTAGCCTCCCCATTCCGTGGGTTGAAAAGGGAGAGCAGCACAAACAGGAAATGAGGTTAAGGACATTTTGTTTTCTTCCTTTTCTGGTTAAAAAAGGAGTCAGTGAAGCTAAACCAGAGGCTTGGTTCCGTTCGTGCCTCAGTGGACAGAGAAGTTAGTTTCCTGTCTGTCAGGGAGATACAAACACAGACTATTGCTGTCAACAACACGGTCAGGAAACAACGTTTACATTTGTGACATTAATTCAACTTCAACATTTTAGATCAGCCTACTAACTCAGCCTCCCTGATAGTGTGACCCAGCCTGGGTCCTGTCGTGCGAGTGTGTTTGAGCTCTGTTCCCGCGCAGCGCAGATGGTCAGGTTGGTTCTCTCATTAGTTCATACCCGTTCATACCCGTTTCATAAGTGACTGGATGTAAATTGCTGTGGCGTTGACTAGGTAATTGGGTTCTCTCTCTCTCTCTCTATCTATCTATCCAAAAAGCTTTTAATGCCCTCAGCAGTGTCTGTGAGTGAGTAATAATAACCACGAGGATGTGCTGGGAGCATGAAGCTTATCATGACTACAGTATTAGATCAAACTGTGAAAAACACAGTAGTCCTAACTGAATGGGTCTTGTTTGATCTTAAACTGTAGCTTCTACAGTGCTCTAACCCTCTTTAACCTTGTTTCAGTTAAGCCGTTGTATATATTGAAGATTTCTGCAGTAAAAAGCCAGTGGATGCTTTAAAAGCCTACAGGCATTTAAAACGCCCCTCTCTCATGTTGCCGTATTATAAGCCCTATGTCTGTGTCAGTGAGCCAATAGATATGATATACAGAACTGTGCTTAAAACAACCCTCAAAGATCGCTGCGCATTGACCAGACTGAGGTTGTTAGTTAGAGTTCTCTCCAAGGTTGTTGCAGTGGTGAAGGCTGATGTGATGGCGGAACACTGTGTCCTCTCCTTCGCCTCCTTGTGCTAGACTGAACTGCTGAGTCTGATGCACACTGTCAGAAGGGTACAGTTAGAAGGCAGTCTTACTCTCTGTCTGAGGTGCATTTGAAGTAGATGACGGTTGAAGAACATTCCTCTAGAATGCTTTTGAACCCCTTAGTGTTGCAAAATTCCCAAGTTTTACAAAAGTCATGGTTTGAGGATACCAGATTTCCTGCTTATTGCGTCCTGATTCTGGGAATCTGGGGCTTTCTGGGAACCTGGGAATTTTGGGAAAGCTAGCAGAATTTTGCCACCTTAGAGCCCATTCTAGTAAGGGCCTGGGAAACAAGTCAGCTCTGGAGTTAATTTAGCCAGAGTAGGGACAGGGGGATACCTAGTCAGTTGTACAACTGAAATGTGTCTTCCGCATTTAACCCAACGCCAACCCCTTAACCCAACCCCTCTGAATCAGAGAGGTGTGGGGGCTGCCATAATGGACATCCACGTCTTCGACGCCCAGGGAACAGTGGGTTAACTGTCTTGCTCAGGGGCAGAACGACAGATTTTTACCTTGTCAGCTCGGGGATTCAATCCAGCAACTTTTCGGTTACTGGCCCAACGCTCTTACCACTAAGCTACCTGCCGCCTACATACTGAACAGTCATTTATTCACCTGCTGATTGAAACTTGTTCACGGAGAGGAGGCATGGTGTCACGATCGTCGTAACTTTGTATAGAGGACCAAGGCGCAGCGTGATAGAACGACATCTTCCTTTTATTTTGAAGACGAACAAACGAACATAAACAACAAACAGACGACCGTGAAGCTATTCAAACAAATAGTGCTGACACTAAACACTACACATAGACAATTACCCACAACAGCCTAATGCCTATGGCTGCCTTAAATATGGCTCCCAATCAGAGACAATGAAAGACAGCTGTCTCTGATTGAGAACCACTCAGGCAACCATAGACATACCTAGACACCTACACTGAACACAACCCCATAAACTCTACCAAAACCCCCTAATACAATACAACCACCCAATACGAGACAAATACACACAAACATCCCCCATGTCACACCCTGACCTAACTAAAATAATACAGAAAACAAAGATAACTAAGGCCAGGGCGTGACAGTACCCCCACCCCCAAAGGTGCGGACTCCGGCCGCAAAACCTGACACAGAAGGGGAGGGTCCGGGTGGGCCTTCCTACGGCGGCGGCTCGGGTGCGGGACGTGGCCCCCACTCCACCATAGTCAATACCCGCTTTGGTGGCGCCTCTGGAACGGCGACTCTTGCAGCGAGTCCCGGACTGAAGACCATCCCAGAGGGGCAGCTCCGGACTGACTGGCGGCTCTGGCAGATCCTGGCTGACTGGCGGCTCTGGCAGATCCTGGCTGACTGGCGGCTCTGGCAGATCCTGACTGACTGGCGGCTCTGGCAGATCCTGGCTGACTGGCGGCTCTGGCAGATCCTGGCTGACTGGCGGCTCTGGCAGATCCTGACTGACTGGCGGCTCTGGCAGATCCTGGCTGGCTGGCGGCTCTGGCAGATCCTGGCTGACTGGCGGCTCTGGCAGATCCTGGCTGACTGGCGGCTCTGGCAGGTCATGGCTGGCTGACGGCTCTGGCTGGTCATGGCTGGCCGACGGCTCTGGCTGGTCATGTCTGGCCGGCGGCTCTGGCTGGTCATGTCTGGCCGGCGGCTCTGGCTGGTCATGTCTGGCCGGCGGCTCTGGCTGGTCATGTCTGGCCGGCGGCTCTGGCTGGTCATGTCTGGCGGGCGGCTCTGGCTGGTCATGGCTGGCGGGCGGCTCTGGCTGCTCCTGACTGGCGGACGGCTCTGGCTGCTCCTGACTGACGGAAGGCTCTAGCGGCTCCTGACTGACGGAAGGCTCTAGCGGCTCCTGACTGACGGGCGGCTCTGAAGTCTCAGGACAGACGGGCGGCTTTGAAGGCTCAGGACAGACGGGCGGCTTTGAAGGCTCAGGACAGACGGGCAGCTCAGACGGTGCTAGGCAGACGGGCAGCGCAGGCGGCGCTTGGCAGACGGACAGCTCAGACGGCGTTGGGCAGACGGGCAGTGCAGGCGACGTTGGGCAGACGGACAGCGCAGACGGCGCTGGGCAGACGGCAGACTCTGGCCGGCTGAGGCGCACAGTAGGCCTGGTGCGTGGTGCCGGAACTGGTGGTACCGGACTGGAGACACGCACCTCAAGGCTAGTGCGGGGAGCAGGAACAGGGCACACTGGACTCTCGAAGCGCACTATAAGCCTGGTGCGTGGTACCGGAACTGGTGGTACCGGGCTGAGGGCACGCACCTCAGGGTGAGTGCGGGGAGAAGGAACAGTGCGTACAGGGCTCTGTAGACGTACAGGAGGCTTGGTGCGTGGTGTAGGCACAGTCTTCACCAGACTGCTAGCACGCACCTCAGGACGAGTATGAAGAGCTGACTCAGGTGGCATCAAATCCCGCACACGCTCTTTCAAGCGGATGCGGTGCTTTATGCTCCACACCAGCAAATCCCTCATTTCGCTCTCCTCCAATTTCCCCATTAATTCATCCACAGTCTCAGCTTCACTCCCCTTACTCACCTCCAATTCCACCTCGACTGGCTCTGGTTCCATCTTCGGCTCCTCACAGTAAGCACGGGGAGCTGGATCAAGTCTCCTACTTGACCCAGCTACACTCCCCAAGAGCCTCCCCCCAAGAAATGTTTTGGGGTTGCCAGCCGCTCTGCCGTGCTAGCTCCTCATACCGGCGCCTCTCTGCTTTCGCTGCCTCCAGCTCTGCCTTGGGGCGGCGATATTCCCCTGGTTGTGCCCAGGGTCCTCCGCCGTCTAATATTTCCTCCCAATTCCAATAGTCCTGCGATCGCTGCTGCTGCCTTGTATCACGCTGCTTGGTCCTGGTAAGGTGGGTAATTCTGTCACGATCGTCGTAACTTTGTATAGAGGACCAAGGCGCAGCGTGATAGAACGACATCTTCCTTTTATTTTGAAGACGAACAAACGAACAAAAACAACAAACAGACGACCGTGAAGCTATTCAAACAAATAGTGCTGACACTAAACACTACACATAGACAATTACCCACAACAGCCTAATGCCTATGGCTGCCTTAAATATGGCTCCCAATCAGAGACAATGAAAGACAGCTGTCTCTGATTGAGAACCACTCAGGCAACCATAGACATACCTAGACACCTACACTGAACACAACCCCATAAACTCTACCAAAACCCCCTAATACAATACAACCACCCAATACGAGACAAATACACACAAACATCCCCCATGTCACACCCTGACCTAACTAAAATAATACAGAAAACAAAGATAACTAAGGCCAGGGCGTGACACATGGTAAATGGTTAGTACTATTCAAGATCGTTGAGACATCCCTATTCTAAACCCTAACTCCTACCCTAACCCTAAACTTAACCATAACCCTTACCTAACCCTAACCCTTACCTTAACCATAAAAGGTATACTTGGGTAGGGATGTCCCAAGGATCCCACATAGCATGAACCCATGGTAAATGTTGACCAAAAGCAGATGTTTGCTTCGAAGGTGTCACTGAATATTTTCCACGATCACCATTATTTTATGATGCGTGTGTGCCATTTTTCTGCGTTATTTTCACTTAGTATGACTGACAAGTTAAAACGTACGTAAACTTTATCTAGGATGTTGTATGAACTGAAATGTTAAAATTCACAGCGATGCAGTTTTCATTGCTCTTGGGTTCAATGCGGAATTCTCTTCATTTTCTGCAATGGCTTGACTTTCTCTACCTCTTTGTGAGTGTTTTGTTTGCTGCACAAAACAAACGCCTGAGACACTTTCTGGAGAATACAGGGTGTATCAAGACAAGTGACTGCCACACTGCAATGCTAATTTCCCCCATGAACAGATATCATAAATAACCTCACAGGAAATGTGGCTATTCTTTTCCATTTGTTTTTGTTTATTATTTGTCATCATGTTAGCAAACAATTGATGAAAAATATGACAGCAACTCAAAAAGAATATCTTTGAGCAGGGAAATTGAAAGGAGAGCACATCCATCAAATATTCCTTTTTTGTTTGAGGCTACGTGCAGACTGACTATGCACAGTTTTATTTTTAAATGGCTCATAGCCTCCATGGAAGGTCACATTTCTATTTTTCGACTTTAGACGTTTCCACCAATCATTCTCCTACATTAATTGAAAACAAACATATTCCTGAGAAGAAGCTCTCGACAAGTGTTAGTCTCCAAACTTTAAAATTACCTTGTGTCTGAAATTGCTTGTCAACATAAATCCTTCAGCATCATTTACATTTTGTTACAGCTGTTTGAATATATTACAGAACATTTTGATATTCTTTTTTTTTTTTACCACAAAACTAGCCAACTAGCAAAACTATAACTATAAACTACTGTACTATTTTTGTCAACTTTTTTACAGGATTAATTTAATTACACAATCATTCAGCAATACAGGTTGCAGTTATTTATAACAGGTCCACGGGGTAGATTATTGTAAAAAATATATAAAATATAATTGTGTGTGTGCTATACTTGTCAGTTCAATAAGAAAATATTCCCGAATTTATTGCAACAGAATTTATTAATTCAAGCTGTGCCTTTAAAAGCAAAGCTCCCCATGCCAAAGTACTATGAGACAATCTGAAAAACATACTCATTAGCTGCTTCTTGCCTCCACTAGATTTATCAGTGTTTCTCTCTTCTGTGACTCATCAAAGCTCTAAATAACTTCTGGATGCATGTTGGCACTTATCATTCAGGGATCAATTAATATGATTGCAGAGAGGAGCACTGTGCTTAAAGTGCTATTGATTGCCCGGAGGTCCGGACCTCACGCCAGTCCTCATTAGTCTCTCCTTCCTGTTGACGTGGGTGCTGGGGGATTCTAACTGATGACAATCCTAATATACATTCTTTAAGTGAAACGTATTGATCACAGGTGTTGGGAGCCATTTGGTCCAGCTGTCTGGACTAGCACAGCAGGGCAACACTGCAAGAGAAAGAGGAGCAGCTCCTATCTAGCTGGCACATTGAGACATTATCCTGACTATACTATTAGTACTTTGCATCCTCTCCATTGATCTCAAAGAGATCCTAATGAGCATGATGGTACACTATATATACAAAAGTATGTGGACACCCCTTCAAATTATTATTATTATTATAATATATACAGTACTAGTCAAAAGTTTGGACACACCTACTCATTCCAGGGTTTCTATTTATTTTTACGATTTTCTACATTGTAGAATAATAGTGACATCAAAACTATGAAATAACACAAATGGAATAATGTAGTAAGCAAAAAAGTGTTAAACAAATCAAAATATATTTTATATTTGAGATTCTTCTAAGTAGCCATCCTTTGCCTTGATGACAGCTTTGCACAGTCGTGGCATTCTTTCAACCAGCTTCATGAGGTAGTCACCTGGAATGCATTTCAATTGACAGGTGTGCTTAAAAGTTCATTTGTGGAATTTCTTTCCTTCTTAATACGTTTGAGCCGATCAGTTGTGTTGTGACAAGGTAGGGGTGGTATACAGAAGAAAGCCCTATTTGGTAAAAGACTAAGTCCATATTATGGCAAGAACAGCTCAAATAAGCAAAGAGAAATGACAGCCCATCATTACTTTATTACATGAACGTCAGTCAATCCGTGAAATTTCAAGAACTTATAAAGTTTCTTCAAGTGCAGTTGCAAAAACCATCAAGCGCAATGATGAAACTGGCTCTCATGAGGACCACCACAGGAAAGGGAGACCCAGAGTTACCTTCATTAAAGTTAACTGCAACTTAGATTGCAGCCCAAATAAATGCTTCACAGAGTTCAAGTAACAGACACATCTCAACATCAACTGTTCAGAGGAGACTCCGTGAATCAGGCTTTTGTGGTCGAATTGCTGCAAATATACCACTACTAAAGGATACCAATAATAAGAGGAGATTTGCATGGGCCAAGAAACATAAGCAATGGACATTAGACCGGTGGAAATCTGTCCATTGGTCTGATGAGTCAAAATATGCAATTTTTGGTTCCAACCGCTGTGTCTTTGTGAGACGCAGAGTAGGTGCATTGATGATCTCTGCATGTGTGGTTCCCACCGTGAAGCATGGAGGAGGAGATGTGCTGGTGTGGGGTGCTTTGCTGATGTCACTGTCAGTGATTTATTCAGAATTCAAAGCACACTTAACCAGCATGGCTACTACAGCATTCTACAGTGATACACCATCCCATCTGGTTTGCGCTTAGTGGGACTATCATGACAATGACCCAAAACACACCTCCAGGCTGTGTAAGGGCTTTTTGACCAAGAAGGAGAGTGATGGAGTGCGGCATCAGATGACCTGGCCTCCACAATCACCCGACCTCAACCCAATTGAGATGGTTTGGGATGAGTTGGACCGCAGAGTGAAGGAAAAGCAGCCAACATATGCTCAGCATGTTCTCAGCAGTCCTTCAAGACTGTTGGAAAAGCATTCCAGGTGAAGCTGGTTGAGAGAATGCCAAGAGTGTGCAAAGTTGTCATCAAGGCAAAGGGTGGCTACTTTTTTAATATATATATTTTTTGTTTAACACTTTTTAAATTACTACATGATTCCATATGTGTTATTTCATAGTTTTGATGTCTTTACAATTATTCTACAATGTAGTAGATAAAGAAAAACTTTGAATAGGTAGGTGTCCAAACTTTCAACTGGTACTGTATATTTTTTGGAACCCTTATTTTACCAGGTTTAGTTGACAATCCGGGGAATAGTTACAGGGGAAAGGAGGGGCGATGAATGAGCCAGTGGATTTGGCTATTTCAGCAACACATGTTGCTGACAAAAATTGGCAGTAGAATGGCTTCACTGAAGAGCTCAGTGACATTCAACATGGCACCGTCATAGGTTGCCACCTTTCCAACAAGTCAGTTCATCAGATTTCTGCCCTGCTAGAGCTGCCCCAGTCAACTGTAAGTTCTGTTATTGTGAAGTGGAAACGTCTAGGAGCAACACTGGCTTTCCCGCGAAGTGGTAGGACACACAAGCTCACAGAATGGGACCACCGAGTGCTGAAGAGCGTTGCGGGTGGAAATGGTCTGTCCTCGGTTGCAACACTCACTACCGAGTTCCAAACTGCCTTTGGAATCAACATCAGCACAACAGCTGTTCCTCGGGACCTTCATAAAATGGGTTTCCATGGCCGAGCAGCCACACACAAACCTAAGATCACCATGCGCAATACCAAGCGTAGGCTGGAGTGGTTTAAAACTTGCCGCCACCAGATCGGTGTGAAAGAACTTCACTGGCCTGCACAGAGCACTGACCTCAACCCCATAGAACACCTTTGGGATGAATTGGAACGCCAACTGTGAGCCAGACTTAATCGCCCAACGTCAGTGCCGAACCTTACTAATGCTCTTGTGGCTGAATGGAAGCCGCAGTAATTTTCCAACATCTAAGTGGAAAGCCTTCCCAGAAGAGTGGAGGCTGTTATAATAGCAAATGGGGAACCAACTCCAAATTAATACCCATGATTTTGGAATGAGATGTTCAACGAGCAGGTGTCCACATACTTTTGGTCATTTAGTGTATACAGTGCATTCGGGAAAGTATTCAGACCCCTTACCCTTTTCCACATTTTGTTATGTTACAGCCTTATTCTAAAATTGATAAAACAAATACAAATCTCATCAACCTACACACAATACACCATAATGACAAAGCGAAAACAGGTTTTTAGATATGTTAGCAAATGTGTAAAAGAAATATGTTTCTACAACTTGATTGGAGTCCACCTGTGGTAAATTCATTTGATTGGACATGATTTGGGAAGGCACACACCTGTCTATATAAGGTCCCACAGTTGACAGTGCATGTCAGAGCAAAAACCAAGCCATGAGGTCGAAGAAATTGTCTGTAATGCTCCGAGACAGGATTGTGTCGAGGCACAGATCTGGGGAAGGCTACCAAAAAACGTCCCCAAGAATACAGTGGCCTCCTTAAATGGAAGAAGTTTGGAACCACCAAGACTGTTCCTAGAGCTGGCCGCCCGGCAAAACTGAGCAATTTGGGGAGAAGGGCCTTGGTCAGGGAGGTGACCAAAAACCTGATGGTCACTCTGACAGAGCTCCAGAGTTCCTCTGTGGAGATGGGAGAACCTTCTAGAAGGACAACCATCTCTGCAGCACTCCACCAATCAGGCCTTTATGGTAGAGAGGCAAGACGGAATCTACTCCTCTGTAAAAGACACATGACAGCCCACTTGGATGTTGCCAAAATGCACCTAAAGCTCTCTCAGACCATGAGAAAAAAAGATGATCTGTCTGATGAAACCGAGATTGATCTCTTTGGTCTGAATGCCAAGTGTCATATCTGGAGGAAACCTGGCACTATCTCTACTGTGAAGCATGGTGGTGGCAGCATCATGCTGTGGGGATGTTTTTCATTGGTAGGGACTGGTCGACTAATCAGGATCAAGGGAAAGATAAACGGAGCAAAGTACAGAGAGATCCTTGATGAAAACCTGCTCCAGAACACTCAGGACATCAGACTGGGGTGAAGGTTCATCTTCCAACAGGACAATGACCCTAAGCACACAGCCAAGACAACGCAGGAGTGGCTTTGGGACAAGTCTCTGAATGTCCTTGAGTGGCCCAGCCAGTGCAGAAGAATGGGAGACACTCCCCAAATACAGGTGTGCCAAGTTTGTAGCGTCTTACCGAAGAAGATTCAAGGCTGTAATACAGTGAGGGAAAAAAGTATTTGATCCCCTGCTGATTTTGTACGTTTGCCCACTGACAAAGAAATTATCAGTCTATAATTTTAATGGTAGGTTTATTTGAACAGTGAGAGACAGAATAACAACAAAAATATCCAGAAAAATGCATGTCAAAAATGTTATAAATTGATTTGCATTTTAATGAGGGAAATAAGTATTTGACCCCTTCTCAATCAAAAAGATTTCTGGCTCCCAGGTGTCTTTCAGACAGGTAACGAACGGCGATTAGGAGCACACTCTTAAAGGGAGTGCTCCTAATCTCAGTTTCTTACCTGTATAAAAGATACCTGTCCACAGAAGCAATCAATCAATCAGATTCCAAACTCTCCACCATGGCCAAGACCAAAGAGCTCTCCAAGGATGTCAGGGACAAGATTGTAGACCTACACAAGGCTGGAATGGGCTACAAGACCATCGCCAAGCAGCTTGGTGAGAAGGTGACAACAGTTTCTGTGATTATTCGCAAATGGAAGAAACACAAAAGAACTGTCAATCTCCCTCAGCCTGGGGCTCCATGCAAGATCTCACCTCGTGGAGTTGCAATGATCATGAGAACGGTGAGGAATCAGCCCAGAACTACACAGGAGGATCTTGTCAATGATCTCAAGGCAGCTGGGACCATAGTCATCAAGAAAACAATTGGTAACACACTATGCCGTGAAGGACTGAAATCCTGCAGCGCCCGCAAGGTCCCCCTGCTCAAGAAAGCACATATACATGCCCGTCTGAAGTTTGCCAATGAACATCTGAATGATTCAGAGGACAACTGGGTGAACGTGTTGTGGTCAGATGAGACCAAAATGGAGTTCTTTGGCATCAACCCAACTTGCCGTGTTTGGAGGAGGAGGAATGCTGCCTATGACCCCAAGAAACCATCCCCACCGTCAAACATGGAGGTGGAAACATTATGCTTGGGGGTGTTTTTCTGCTAAAGGGACAGGACAACTTCACCGCATCAAAGGGACGATGGACGGGGCCATGTACCGTCAAATCTTGGGTGAAAACCTCCTTCCCTCAGCCAGGGTATTGAAAATGGGTCGTGGATGGGTATTCCAGCATGACAATGACCCAAAACACACGGCCAAGGCAACAAAGGAGTGGCTCAAGAAGAAGCACATTAAGGTCCTGGAGTGGCCTAGCCAGTCTCCAGACCTTAATCCCATAGAAAATCTGTGGAGGGAGCTGAAGGTTCGAGTTGCCAAACGTCAGCCTCGAAACCTTAATGACTTGAAGAAGATCTGCAAAGAGGAGTGGGACAAAATCCCTCCTGAGATGTGTGCAAACCTGGTGGCCAACTACAAGAAACGTCTGACCTCTGTGATTGCCAACAAGGGTTTTGCCACCAAGTACTAAGTCATGTTTTGCAGAGGGGTCAAATACTTATTTCCCTCATTAAAATGCAAATCAATTCATAACATTTTTGACATGCGTTTTTCTGGATTTTTTTGTTGATATTCTGTCTCTCACTGTTCAAATAAACCTACCATTAAAATTATAGACTGATCATTTCTTTGTCAGTGGGCAAACGTACAAAATCAGCAGGGGATCAAATACTTTTTTCCCTCACTGTAGCTGCCAAAGGTGCTTCAGCAAAGTACTGAGTAAAGGGTCTGAATACTTATGTAAATGTAATATTTCCGAAAATGTTTTTGTATATATTTCTAAATACCTGTTTTTGCTTTGTCATTATGGGCTATTTATGTGTAGATTGATGAGAAAAAAAACCAAATGAATCCATTTTAGAATAAGGCTGTAACGTAACAAAATGTGGAAAATGTCAAGGGTTCTAAGTACTTTTCCGAATGCACTGTATAACAGGGAATCTAGCCCATATACAGTATGGGCACCAGGAACATCATATTTCTCACACTTCACTTCCACCTTCTCCCAATAGGCTGAGGGTGTAGGCTGAGGATATAGGATCAGCAGTCAGCCAGCTTATGGCCTTTTCTTTGTTGTGTGTAGTTACCAGCCAAGGCTCGCCTCACCCCTGTAACACACACCCTAATCTCCCTCACCTTGCCCCCCTACCCCCTCCCCACCGTGCACACTGCTTGGTGTGGGGTTTGACTCCTGAGTCAGTGACCTTGACCCGTAGAGGGCTGCTGAGGCCTGAGGTTTAATCAGTAGTTTTCACAGGTTCCTCTCCTCACAGCCCTGGCTGCATGCTGCCAACTGCACCTTAATGAGTAAACCCTTCCAGTCTTCCAGCTATCCAGCCCAGACCCAACCCTGTACGGTAGCTCTGTTGCGCTGGCTCTCCTTCTCTCAGACCACAAATAGCCTGGTGGGCGTGCTGGGGGTGGAGGCGCAGCCGATGAACCGGGTGACTTGGCAAAGCTAGCCATGCAGGGCTAGCAGACATGGCTGCTCGGTTTGGAGGTTGAAGCGTTGAAGCAGTAAGTTCTCTGCTATGGAATGCTCAGTACTTTTTAGTGAACAAGTTGATCAAATTATTATGGAGAAGTCACAGGTAGCTATTATTATGACATTTCATAGTTTTCTGAATCTATTGTGTGTTCTCAAATTCTCCTCTTGATCACTTATAAGATCATTTCCTTCAACTCTGACATTCGATTGTTCTGTTTATCTCCCAGTGTAACAGAGTGACTGAGTGTCACGGAGCTTTACTGGACCCTTATTGATTACGTATCAGTCACACACAGCTATCTCCCCCTCTTCAAAAAAGTTTGAATACTCAATTTGAGCAATTGAAACTGTGACCCAGGGGTATGCCTGTGGCTTAAAGATAATCACATCACAGACGAAGACCCTCACCTGTGTTTGCGTCAGTAAGGTTGTGTTGGCTGGAAAGCACTCAATCACCAATTGTTAACTGGCCTTTTGTTGGAATTTGAATTGCTCCTTATTGATTGGAAGCAAAATGTTTTTAATGTTGTAGATTAGAT
The DNA here is from genome assembly GCF_045679555.1 of Salvelinus alpinus. NCBI lineage: Eukaryota > Metazoa > Chordata > Actinopteri > Salmoniformes > Salmonidae > Salvelinus > Salvelinus alpinus. The sequence goes on along the minus strand of NC_092087.1, from coordinate 15,279,977 downwards.
TTTTGGATTGCTCACTAATGACAAGATGGAGGCCCATTTTCAATCTATTTTCAATTCAGGTCCCAAATTGAAAATCTTTACAGGCGTAATTAAGGCTGATCTGAAAATAACACTGAAACTTTTAATCGTTTTCCCCCTTGACAATGATGTGTAAAAAACTAAAGACTTTCACGTAGGCCTACTAAGAAGAAAGGTAATGAATATAAAATAGACACAAATACATTTTTTTAAATTTTTATCTAAAAAGACAACTGTGTACATGAAGGATATCATCACCCGCAGTAAATTATTATTCTAAATATTAAAAGGCTCATTCTTTAAATGGTATAACACAGGTCATACTGTTATTGATGTAAACTCAATTGACACAACAATTCTGTGGTCTTTCAGTCCACGATTCCTTACATCAAAGGAGGCATTTAAAAACACAACATCGACAACGTATTTCTGTTAACGTTGCTGTGGATTGATGCGTTGCTAGTTCAAACGTCTCCACCAAAAAAGAAGTCTACATTTTATACTTGGAATTAATAATTCAGCACCAACCTATATGGGGTATTTTTATATCTCTTACTTCATGAAGCAATGACTATATTGTCCGTGTTCTCACCACTGAAGTTGTGGTCCTCTCAGCTCTTAAAGAAGGATTTCCCTATGCATAATTCATCAGTTGCAGGAAAGAAAAGGCCCCCTACGTGGAGAACAATTTAAGCATGAAAGTACACGAGAGATGTATCTTTGCAGTGAGCTGCATGTCAGCTATATAGAGGTCCCTGCCTGGTAGGTTCTAATACACTTCCTCCCCACTCTTTTCTGGCTTTTTTAAAGGCCATTTAAGATCAGGAGGGATATTCCCAATCAATATACTCATTGCTTTAGTTGGATTAGACTCTGAAGTATAGATACTGTAGAAAGACTTCTTATAGACTGTAGGGAACAAACAAAGATGTGTCTTATAGACTCTGTAGGGTACATACAAAGAGTATGTGTATCAAAGCCTCTGTAGGGTACAGTCTTTGTCTCCCTGTATCCCTCAAATTCAGATATGGACCTCAAAGCCAGTTCCACTGCTTTTTTCATGTAGTGCCCTATTCTGACCAGAGCCCAATGCGGCAGCCCTATGTGACTGTTCAAACCTGGGCCAAACATACAGAGTGCACTAATGAGAATAGGGTCATTTGAGATCTGTACTTACAGACACAGCTGTAGCTTACAGTGTTTGTTCTGCAGGAGCTGGAGTGTTGAACATGATTCTAACATGGAACCACCTCTGTGTTTGCAGTGCATGTCAAAGCAGGGACCTGTGAAGTGACCGCCGCCCACCGCTGCTGCAACAAGAACAAGATCGAAGAGAGATCCCAGACGGTGAAATGTTCCTGCTTCCCCGGACAGGTTGCCGGGACAACAAGAGCGGCCCCATCTTGTGTGGACGGTACGGTCGTTGTTTTTGCTCTCGTATTTTTGAATTTTTATTGACAGTATTAACACCACAGTAAGAGGCTGTATATTGTACCAACATTGGTCTAGTTTCACTCATGTATCACTTAGAAATAGTGTTGTTTCAAATTATTTTTTTACATTTTCAAAATGTGTTACCCGTTTAAGAAGCTAGGAGTATGTTGCACGTCACTACTTCACAGGAAAGACATTTTAACGTTTTTTAAAAATATTTTTTTTAATGTATGCGTTTTTTGGCCGAAATGCCTTCTGTAACATGAGAACTTTCATGTGCCTTAATAACAAACTTGTATGCCATCTGTAAATTTGAATACAATTGTTCAATTCTGAGCCTAGTTTGTTTAGCCACGGAAAAATACAGGAACCTTCCTGCTATCCATTATTGGCTGAGAAAATTGATAAGCTGGACATGTCGAGAGATGAGTTCGGATTGGTCTGCAATGTAACATGCTTCTGTCTATAACATGAGCTGCTCAATATGTGTATAATCCTTTCTACCGCAGCATTATTTTTTAAGATATCATGAATAACTGAAAAAGTGTTGCATTGCTGACCTGAAGTTAATTGCACTATTGACAAAGCTCAGTGGGAAAAGGTTGTGATGGAGGACGACTGTGCCATGCTGACTCTCTCTGACAAAATCAGACGATGAGGAAATACCTGATTTAGGTTAAAAAAAACATTTTCATTGAACTAGAAATTGTAGAGTCTTCTGCTGACCGTGATAGGGGAAGAAACAACGATCAACAATCAATGTTGTTGTCACGGAAGAAGTTGACTGAGATTTGAAATCAGTGGAATGCCCGATGGAAGCAGACAGATGATTGCCAAATACGGAGAGTCAAAAAGAGTACAGAGGAGGCTGTTGTATAAAACACCTGTCTCTGGATTACATCTTAAAATGAAGGGCAACCATGGCATCCATGACAGAGGGAGAAGTGTTCATTAATGTATACGGGTAAGAGTTTAGCTACATTTTCAGATATTATACATTTGAAATCTTTTCAGAAAGTAGTTTTTCATTGCAAGTTAAAGCGTACTGTTAGCTAGCTCGCTAGCTAACGTTACGTGTATGATCTATTTAGTAATATTAGTTGTATCTCAGAAAGCCATTTGTATTGCTAGTTATAGCCTAAAATTAGCTAGCTAACATTGAACCTAGTTGGTTAGCTTTAGTTAGCTGCAGATTCATGCATGGTGCATGGTATTATGAGTTGGGATGATGATTAATTGTTTAGCTAACTCCACTATGCAAGACTCCACTGTGCAAGTAACCATTTCGCTGTACCGTTAACACCTTCTGTATCCTGTGCATATGACAAATAAAGTTTGATTTTATTTGATAGAGTGGGTGTTTACCAGAGACCGTAATGTAAAGTACAACATGACCTGCACCAAATTCAGATTAGGATATAGGCCAATATACTACTACTTTTTGCTGCTACTTTCACCACTTTTAGTCTTGAAATCTTTGGTTGTTTACTACACTACGTATTCACTCTGTTTAGCACATGGCCTCACATGTGAAACCTTAAAGTCATGTGTGGGGCTAAGGCTTAAGAGGGTGTGAACAATTCGGAATGGGTGTAGACAAAGAAGAGCTCTCCAGTAGGTGTACCAAAAATATCCTGGGTCATTTTCTAAAAAGTGGGGTTACAAGTTTATTAACTTTCAATGCAGACTCACTTTCCCGTTGTTCCTCAACTGCAGTGTATGATATACAATTTTCTAGCTCGGAGTCTACTTTTATACAATGTAGAAAATACCATTTCAAATGTTGCTACATAGGACCGAATCCAGGTGGTGGGTCACATTTAGGGTAAGATATTTTCTTCTACTGATCAATCTACTGATCAATCTAAACATTTAATTGGTTAAGAGCTCTTTAGAGCACTTGTCTTAGAGCATTCTGTATGTGATTTGTTTGGGATACTTCAAACCGACCCAGTCAACTTCTTACTGAGCCAGCCAGCTATATGCTGTCTGTCTGCAGTCTGTAAGACCTGGGGAGCTGCTGCGCTGGCTCACTGAAGTAGAGAGGGGGACCGGTCATTTAATATCATGTCCTCAGTGGCCCCTCCGACAGGTGAATCGATCCCTGTCTTGTGTTCTGTACTGTAATGGCTCTGACAGGGGCTTCCTCCCGTCTTGACACTGCTTGCTGAAGCATTAGAAATCTCAAGGGAAGCCTTACCCCCTACAGGCCTCCTTAGAGGCAGCTGTAGACCTTGGAGCTCTGCTCCTCTCCCACCTCCACTACGCTGCTCTGTTTATTCCGCTCCTGCCACTGTGTTCATTGGCTTGACATTGACCCACGGCCTGTAATTCACTTCTGGAAACACACAGACCAGCCAGGCCAGTCAGCTCGCAGTCATGGAGGATCTCTCACTACTGTCATCTATAAGTCTTTACTAGGTAAAGCCCCGCCTTATCTCAGCTCACTGGTCACCATAGCAGCACCCACCCGTACCACGTGCTCCAGAAGGTATATTTCACTGGTCACCCCCAAAGCCTATTCCTCCTTTGGCCGCCTTTCCTTCCAGTTCTCTGCTGCCATTGACTGGAACGAATTGCAAAAATCACTGAAGCTGGAGACTCATATCTCCCTCATTAACTTTAAACATAACCTGTCAGAGCAGCTCACAGATCATTGCACCTGTACATAGCCCATCTGTAATTAGCCCATCCAACTACCTCATCCCCATATTGTTATTTATTTTTTTGCTCCTTTGCACCCCAGTATCTCTACTTGCACATTCATCGTCTGCACATCTATCACTCCAGTGTTTAATTGCTAAATTGTAATTACTTCGCCACTACGGCCTATTTATTGCCTTACCTCCCTAATCTTACCTCATTTGCACACACTGTGTATAGATTTTTTATATTGTGTTATTGACTGTGCGTTTCTTTATTCCATGTGTAACTCTGTGTTGTTGTTTGTGTCGAACTGCTTTGCTTTATCTTGGCCAGGTCACAGTTGTAAATGAGAACTTGCTCTCAACTAGCCTACCTGGTTAAATAAAGGTGATATAAATATTTTCATGGAGGACCTCACTTCTCTACTGTCAGTCATGGAGGATCTCACTACTCTGTCAGTCATGGAGGATCTCACTACTCTACTGTCAGTCGTGGATTATCTCTCACTACTCTATTGTCAGTCGTGGAGGATCTCACTACTCTACTGTCAGTCATGGAGGATCTCACTACTGTACTGTCAGTCATGGAAGAACTCACTACTCTACTGTCAGACATGGAGGATCTCACTACTCTACTGTCAGTCATGGAGGATCTCACTACTGTACTGTCAGTCATGGAGGATCTCACTACTGTACTGTCAGTCATGGAGGATCTCACTACTCTATTGTCAGTCATGGAGGATCTCACTACTCTACTGTCAGTAATGGAGGATCTCTCACTACTCTACTGTCAGTCATGGAGGATCTCACTGCTCTACTGTCAGTCATGGAGGATCTCACTACTCTACTGTCAGTCATGGAAGATCTCACTACTGTACTGTCAGTCATGGAAGAACTCACTGTTGTACTGTCAGTCATGGAGGATCTCACTGCTCTACTGTCAGTCATGGATGATCTCACTACTGTACTGTCAGTCATGGAAGAACTCACTGTTGTATTGTCAGTCATGGAGGATCTCACTGTTGTACTGTCAGTCACAGAGGATCTCTCGCCACTCTACTGTCAGTCATGGAGGATCTCACTACTCTACTGTCAGTCATGGATGATCTCTCTCTACTCTACTGTCAGTCATGGAGGATCTCACTACTCTACTGTCAGTCATGAAAGAACTCACTACTCTATTGTCAGTCGTGGAGATCTCTCACTACTCTACTGTCAGTCAGGGAGGATCTCACTACTCTGCTGTCAGTCATGGAGGATCTAACTACTCTGCTGTCAGTCATGGAGGATCTAACTACTCTACTGTCAGTCGTGGAGGATCTCTCACTACTCTACTGACAGTCATGGAGGATCTCACTACTCTACTGTCAGTCATGGAGGATCTAACTACTCTACTGTCAGTCGTGGAGGATCTCACTACTGTACTGTCAGTCATGGAGGATCCCACTACTCTACTGTCAGTCATGGAGGATCTCACTACTCTACTGTCAGTCGTGGAGGATCTCTCACTACTCTACTGTCAGTCGTGGAGGATCTCTCACTACTCTACTGTCAGTCATGGAGGATCTCACTACTCTACTGTCACTCATGGAGGATCTCACTACTCTACTGTCAGTCATGGAGGATCTCTCACTACTCTACTGTCAGTCATGGAGGATCTCAGTACTCTACTGTCAGTCATGGCGTATCTCTCACTACTGTACTGTCAGTCATAGAGGATCTCACTGTTGTACTGTCGGTCATGGAGGATCTCACTTATGTACTGTCAGTCATGGAGGATCTCACTACTCTACTGTCAGTCATGGCGGATCTCTCACTACTCTACTGTCAGTCATGGAGGATCTCTCACTACTCTACTGTCAGTCGTGGAGGATCTCACTACTCTATTGTCAGTCATGGAGGATCTCTCACTACTCTACTGTCAGTCATGGAGGATCTCAGTACTCTACTGTCAGTCATGGAGTATCTCTCACTACTCTACTGTCAGTCGTGGAGGATCTCACTACTCTGCTGTCGTTCATGGGGGATCTCACTACTGTACTGTCAGTCATGGAGGATCTCTCACTACTCTACTGTCAGTCGTGGAGGATTTCACTACTCTGCTGTCAGTCTTGGAGGATCTCACTACTGTACTGTCAGTCATGGAGGATCTCACTACTCTGTCAGTCACAGAGGATCTATCACTACTCTACTGTCAGTCGTGGAGGATCACTACTCTACTGTCAGTCGTGGAGGATTTCACTACTCTGCTGTCAGTCATGGAGGATCTCACTACTCTACTGTCAGTCATGGAGGATCTCTCACTACTCTACTGTCAGTCACAGAGGATCTCTCACTACTCTACTGTCAGTCATGGAGGATCTCACTACTCCACTGTCAGTCATGGAGGATCTAATTTCTGTACTGTCAGTCATGGAGGATCTCATTTCTGTACTGTCAGTCGTGTATCAAAATACTTTCCATTCACTTTCATTGACATTTTAGTAGAAACAGAAAAAAAACTGACTTTTGTTGGTTCAGTTGTTACTGCAGTCTACTAGTGAATGTATATTTTCACTGCCTTGTAAAGGGCACACTTTAACCGCTTGTGTCCCTCTCTCTTTGCCTCTTGCAGCATCCATAGTTGCCCAGAAGTGGTGGTGTCAGATGCATCCATGTATGGATGGGGAGGAGTGTAAAGTTTTGCCTGATCTGAAAGGCTGGAGCTGCAGTACGGGAAACAAAGTGAAGACGACGAAGGTGGGTGCATAATGTAAGAAAATGCATCACATGTACTGTTACACACACACACACACACACACACACACACACACACACACACACACACACACACACACACACACACACACACACACACACAATTTTGTTTCTTCTAAAGTCCACCATGACGTAGAATCTTCAGTAAGTAAAGGTGTTGATTGGTCCTCTACATAGCCAACTGTAGTCACCCACTGGTTGTGTGTCTGTACCTGTCAGGACCAATACATTCAAAGTTAATATGATCAAAAAGGCTCAATTCTGCTGAGATACTGTCAAATATGTGTATACTGAAGGAGGAGTATCTAGAGGTTGCAGTGAGAGACCCACACACGCAAACTTAGCCACGTATCACGTATTACGTAACACAACGTTGTATTAAGGGTGATAGGTGCAGTACTCGTCACTGCAATCTTTACAGAAAGTAGGCTGGCCCTCTTTGAAGTTATGTAGGTCAATTCAATGATTTATTTTATCTATAAAGCTCTCTTACAAAAACTCCAACCTTTTTTGGTTACTGTACCACCAACTGAAATGTGCACTGCCCAGAATACCCCTGATTTACCTTCTAATGTAATGCCTGTGGATAGGCCAAGTACCCCCAGGGGTCCTAGTACCACTGGTTGGGAACCAGTGCCTCACATAATTAAGGGAATGGCCTTAATTCAGGGATGGCTACCTGTGGAAATCCCTTCGGTCTCCTCAGAGTTGGGTAAATCTACTTTCAGTTTCTTTGCACCAATGTTTTTTAATTTGTTTTTTATTTCACCTTTATTTAACCAGGTAGGCTAGTTGAGAACAAGTTCTCATTTACAACTGCGACCTGGCCAAGATAAAGCAAAGCAGTGCGACACAAACAACAACACAGAGTTACACATGGAATAAACAAGCGTACAGTCAATAACACAATAGAAAAAAAGATAGTCTATATACAGTGTGTGCAAATGGCGTGAGGAGTGGTGTGCAAAAGAGCAGAAAAGTAAATAAAAACAATATGGGGATGAGGTAGGTAGATTGGATGGGCTATTTACAGATGGGCTGTGTACAGCTGCAGCGGTCAGTTAGCTGCTCAGATATCTGATGTTAAAAGTTAGTGAGGGAAATATTAGTCTCCAGCTTCAGCGATTTTTGCAAGTCATTCCAGTCACTGGCAGCAGAGAACTGGAAGGAAAGGTGGCCAAATGAGGTGTTGGCTTTGGGGGTGACCAGTGAGATATACCTGCTGGAGCGTGTGCTACGGGTGGGTGTTGCTATCGTGACCAGTGAGCTGAGATAAGGCGGAGCTTTACCTAGCATAGACTTATAGATGACCTGGAGCCAGAGGGTCTGGCGACGAATATGTAGCGAGGGCCAGCCGACGAGAGCATACAGGTCGCATTGGTGGGTGGTGTATGGGGCTTTGGTGACAAAACGGATGGCACTGTGATAGACTGCATCCAATTTGCTGAGTAGAGTGCTGGAGGCTATTTTGTAGATGACATTGCCGAAGTCGAGGATCGGTAGGATAGTCAGTTTTACGAGGGTATGTTTGGCGGCGTGAGTGAAGGAGGCTTTGTTGCGAAATAGGAAGCCGATTCTAGATTTAATTTTGGATTGGAGATGTTTAATATGAGTCTGGAAGGAGAGTTTACAGTCTAGCCAGACACCTAGGTGTTTATAGTTGTCCACATATTCTCAGTCGGAACCGTCCAGAGTAGTGATGCTAGTTGGGCGGGCAGGTGCGGATAGTGATCGGTTGAAGAGCATGCATTTAGTTTTACTAGCGTTTAAGAGCAGTTGGAGGCCACGGAACGAGTGTTGTATGGCATTGAAGCTCGTTTGGAGGTTTGTTAACACCTCCAAACACAGGGCCAGATGTATACAGAATGGTATCTTCTGCGTAGAGGTGGATCAGGGAATCACCCGCAGCAAGAGCGACATCGTTGATATATACAGAGAAAAGAGTCAGCCCGAGAATTGAACCCTGTGGTACCCCCATAGAAACTGCCAGAGGTCCGGACAACAGGCCATCCGATTTGACACACTGAACTCTGTCTGAGAAGTAGTTGTTGAACCAGGCGAGGCAGTCATTTGAGAAACCAAGGCTGTTGAGTCTGCCGATAAGAATGCGGTGATTGACAGAGTCGAAAAGCCTTGGCCAGGTCGATGAAGACAGCTGCACAGTACTGTCTTTTATCGATGGCGGTTATGATATCGTTTAGTACCTTGAGCATGGCTGAGGTGGACCCGTGACCAGCTCGGATACCGGATTGCACAGCGGAGAAGGTACGGTGGGATTCAAAATGGTCAGTGATCTGTGTATTGACTTGGCTTTCGAAGACTTTAGAAAGGCAGGGCAGGATGGATATAGGTCTGTAACAGTTTGGGTCTGGAGTGTCACCCGCTTAGAAGAGGTGGATGAACGCGGCAGCATTCCAATCTTTAGGGATCTTGGACGATACGAAAGAGAGGTTGAACAGACTGGTAATAGGGGTGGCAACAATGACGGCGGATAATTATAGAAAGAGAGGGTCCAGATTGTCTAGCCCAGCTGATTTGTTCGGATCCAGGTTTTGCAGCTCTTTCAGAACATCTGCTATCTGGATTTGGGTGAAGGAGAAGCTGGGGAGGCTTGGGCAAGTAGCTGCGGGGGGTGCAGAGCTGTTGGCCGGGGTTGGGGTAGCCAGGAGGAAAGCATGGCCAGCCGTAGAAAAATGCTTATTGAAATTCTTGATTATCGTGGATTTATCGGTGGTGACAGTGTTACCTAGCCTCAGTGCAGTTGGCAGCTGGGAGGAGATGCTCTTATTCTCCATGGACTTTTACAGTGTCCCAAAACATTTTGGAGTTAGAGCTACAGGATGCAAATCATCTCCAAAATAATGTTATTTTTTAAACAAAGCAATTATTCTTATTAATTTAGAATTATATAAAGTAAGGGGAGAATTCTATCGTCAAATGTATTTCTAAGTTAGGTTGGCTGTATCACAACCGGCTGTGATTGGTTGCAATTTCAGTTTAATCCATCAGAAAAAAACTAAACAAATAATACCACAAGAATAATTATTATGTATCATATCCGACCGTGATTGGGAGTCCCATAGGGTGGCACACAATTGTCCCAGCGTTTCTCTCCCTCTAAAAACAGAAATAAATGTTTTCGCCTTTATTCAGATTACAATCGCTCACTTTCATTTTTTTTTAAACAAAATATCCTCCAAAATATCGTTATATATAATCAAGTTGATGGCACCTACATAAAGCTGAGTGACTCACTCATTCATGGCTTTGGATCAAAATTATGGGCTATTAGCAGGACAATATACCTTTACCAACACCTCCCTGTATTTTGATACTTTGTGGATGGGGCCTCCTCAGCCTCCTCCGCATTTTGCATCGCAATGCAAAATGCGTTGCTACAGATACCAGTGCCGGCTGCCATCGGGAGACCCATGAGGCGGCTTTTGGTTTTAATTTAGAATCCTTCAATCCTCTATATGTAATTATTGATGGAGAGTCATATTTTTCGATATCCTGTAGGCCTAACGTAGGCGACATGAGTCTCACTAGTGTTGAGTAATGTGATGTTAAAAGTGGTGTAGGTTTTATTTATTTAAAGAGCATATTGATGTTAGAAGCAACAGGATTTGAAGCAATAGCCTACAACTATTTTAGCACCGTTTTGCGCTGCTTTGAGACAAGCATGGAGACTGGTCTTGATAAATCAATGAGATTTTTATTTTCACTGAATCTCCGTTTGGGTATTGGTTAGACTACAATTAGAAATGTTATGCTCTTAGTGTAACCTTTATTTAACTAGGCAAGTCAGATTCTTATTTACAAGGACAGCCTACTCCTTCCTCCCCATCGGGGAATTGAACCCCGGTCTCCCGCGTGCCCACACGACACGGGGATTCTTTAGCTAAATAACCAAGTACTGTAGCCTACTCTCGACCATCATGTTGTACAGCGCCATATTTTCCAATCCATCCTAACTGGAACCGAGGTTTTTTAGTTTTTCTTTGAATAGAAACACCATAATATTAATAAAATGTATTAAGCAAAATTTCTTAATATCAGTCCCATATACTATGTTCTTACAAAAAAGGTTTTAAATTCTCTAGTACAGACACTACTGAAGGCTTTCAAATGCTTCTCAAAGATGCCCTCTGGTGGCCAAACTCTGGTGGCCAAACTAGCACTAACTATTACCAGTGGTTGGCAGTTAAATAAAATGCCATAGAATTCTGTGACACCACACAAGCTGTGCTGCAGTACGCTGCAACTTTTACAGGACAAACCACTGTACCACCTCAGTCACCGGCTTCATCAATAAGTGCATCGACGACGTCATCCCTACAGTGACCGTACGTACATATCCCAACCAGAAGCCATGGCGTCAATACAGGACAAGGATTGAATCTACTACACCGGCTCTGACGCTCATCGGATGTGGCAGGGCTCGCAAACTATTACGGACTACAAAGGGAAACCCACCCGCGAGCTGCCCAGAGGAGCTACAGTTGAAGTTGGAAGTGTACATACACATAGGTTGGAGTCATTAAAACGCGTTTATCAACCACTCCACAAATTTCTTGTTAACAAACTATAGTTTTGGCGAGTCGGTTAGGACATCTACTTTGTGCATGACACAAGTAATTTTTCCAACAATTGTTTACAGACAGATTATTTCACTTATAACTCACTGTATCACAATTCCAGTGGGTCAGAAGTTTACATACACTAAGTTGACTGTGCCTTTAAACTGCTTGGAAAATTCCAGAAAATGATGTCTTGGCTTTAGAAGCTTCTGATAGGCTAATTGACATCATCTGAGTCAATTGGAGTTGTACCTGTGGATGTATTTCAAGGCCTACCTTCAAACTCAGTGCCTTTTTGCTCAAAATACTTCAGAAAAACAATTGTAGACCTCCACAAGTCTGGTTCATCCTTGGGAGCAATTTCCAAAAGCCAGAAGGTACACCGTTCATCTTTACAAACAATAGTACGCAAGTATAAACACCATGGGACCACGCAGCCGCGTCATACCGCTCAGGAAGGAGACGCATTCTGTCTCCTAGAGATGAACGTACTTTGGTGCAAAAAGTGCAAGTCAATCCCAGAACAACAGCAAAAGACCTTGTGAAGATGCTGGAGGAAACAGGTACAAAAGTATCTATATCCACAATAAAACGAGTCCTATATCGACATAACCTCAAAGGCCACTCAGCAAGGAAGAAGCCACTGCTCCAAAACCACCATAAAAAAACAGACCACAGTTTGCAACTGCACATGGGGACAAAGATGTTACTTTTTGGAGAAATGTCCTCTGGTCTGATGAAACAAAAATAGAACTGGTTGGCCATAATGACCATCATTATGTTCGGAGAAAAAGGGGGAGGCTTGCAAGCCGAAGAACACCATCCCAACCGTGAAGCACGGGGGTGGCATCATCATGTTGTAGGGGTGCTTTGCTGCAGGAGGGACTGGTGCACTTCACAAAATGGATGGCATCATGAGGAAGGACAATTATGTGGATATATTGAAGCAACATCTCAAGACATCAGTCAGGAAGTTAAAGCTTGGTCGCAAATGGGTCTTCCAAATAGACAATGACCCAAAGTATAGTTCCAAAGTTGTGGCAAAATGGCTTAAGGACAACAAAGTCAAAGTATTGAAGTGGCCATCACAAAGCCCTGACCTCAATCCCATAGAGAATGTGTGGGCAGAACTGAAAAGCATGTGTGAGCAAGGAGGCCTACAAACCTGACTCAGTTACACCAGCTCTGTCAGGAGGAATGGGCCAAAATTCACCCAACTTCATGTGGGAAGCTTGTGGAAGGCTACCTGAAATGTTTGACCCAAGTTAAACAATTAAAGGTAATTCTACCAAATACTAATTGAGCGTATGTAAACTTCTGACCCACTGGGAATGTGATGAAAGAAATAAAAACTGAAATAAATATTTCTCTCTACTATTATTCTGACATTTCACATTCTTAAAATAAAGTGGTGATCCTAACTGACCTAAGACAGGGAATTTTTGCTAGGATTAAATGTCAGGAATTGTGAAAAACTGAGTTTAAATGTATTTGGCTAAGGTGTAAATGCCTTTTATGCTAGCTTCGAGGCAAGCAACACTGAAGCTTTCATTAGAGCACCAGCTGTTCTGGACGATTGTGTGATCATGCTCTCCGTAGCCAATATGAGCAAGACCTTTAAACAGGTCAACATTAACAAGGCTGCAGGGCCAGCAGGATTACCAGGGCGTGTACTCATAGCATGCGAGGACCAACTGGCAAGTGTTTTCACTGACATTTTCAACCTAGTCCCTTTGCCCAAGAATGTGTAGGCCAACCTGCCTAAATTACTACCGCCCCGTAGCACTCATGTCGGTAGCCATGAAGTGCTTCGAAAGGCTGGTCATGGCTAACATCAATACCGTCATTCCGGAAACCTTAGACCCACTCCAATTCTCATACCGCTCCAACAAATCCACAGATGACGCAATCTCAATCACACTCCACACTGCCCTTTCCCACCTGGACAATAAAAAACACCTATGTGAGAATGCTGTTCATTGACTACAGCTCACTGTTCTCACATAGCTCATCACTAAGCTAGGGACCCTGGGACTAAACACCTCCCTCTGCAATTGGATCCTGGATTTCCTGACGGGCTGGCCTGGGGTGGTAAGGGTAGGCAACAACTCATCTGCCACGCTGACCGTCAACACTGGGGGCCCTCAGGGGTGTGTACTTAGTCCCCTCCTTTACTCCCTGTTCACCCACGACTGCATGGCCAAACACGACTCCAACACCATCATTAAGTTTGCTGACGACACCACAGTGGTAGGCCTGATCACCAACAACAATGAGACAGCCTATAGGGAGGAGGTCAGAGAACTGGCAGTGTGGTGCCAGGCCAACAACCTCTCCCTCAATGTGAGCAAGACAAAGGAGCTGATCGTGGACTACAGGAAAAGGCGGGCCGAACAGGCCCCCATTAACATCGACGGGGCTGTAGTGGAGCGGGTCGAGAGTTTCAAGTTCCTTGGTGTCCACCAACAAACTATCATGGTCCAAACACACCAAGACAGTCGTGAAGAGGGCACGACAACACCTTTCCCCCTCAGGAGACGGAAAAGATTTGCCACAGGTCCCCAGATCCTCAAAAAGTTCTACAGCTGTACCATCAAGAGCATCCTGACATGTTGCATCACCGCCTGATATGGTAACTGCTCGGCATCTGACCATAAGGCGCTACAGAGGGTAGTGCGTACGGCCCAGTACATCACTGGGGCCAACCTTCCTGCCATCCAGGACCTATATACTAGGTGGTGTTAGAGGAAAGACCAAAAAATGGTCAAAGACTCCTGTCACCCAAGTCATAGACTGTTTTCTCTGGGGGTGAAGTGACTATGCAGTCACTTTACCCCTGCTTACATGTACAAATTAACTTGATTAACCTGTACCCCTGCACATTGACTCGGTACTGGTACCCCCTGCATATAGCCTCGTTATTGTTATTGTGTTACTTTTTATAATTTTTTACTTTAGTTTATTTAGTAAATATTTTCTTAACTCTATTTCTTGAGCTGCATTGTTGGTTAAGGGCTTGTAAGTAAGTGTTTCACGGTAAGGTCTACACCTGTTGTATTCGGCGCATGTGACAAATAAGAATGTATTTGATAATCCTCCGCCCGAGGGAGGTGATGCCCCTTGGATAACGTTGAGACGCTGCAGAACGAGGAGGACCTCTTCCATAGCCATTCCCAGTTGAGCCAGCTGGTTGTGGTGTTGGCGAAGTAGGTTTCCCTGTTCGCTGACCATCTAGGAGAAGCCTTGATCAACTGCTGCTTCCATAATATTGAGGTGTTATTCTGTAACATAGACGCTGGGAGTCAGGTGCATTTGGAGAGTTTAATAGAGCACGAACAATAAACAATACAAAAACAGGAGTAGCGTCGGGAAATAGGAACAGTCTATAACAGCTGATGGGAAATAACAACAGAGTGCTATAATATGGGGAGTAATCAGGAAGGCGATAGAGTCCAGGTGTAACTGATGATGAGGTGCAGGTGTGCGTAATGATGGGTAGCCAGGGCTGGTGGTTAGTAAACTGGAGACGTCGAACGCAGGAGGGGAGGATCTGCAATGTGACAATTGCATTTGACTTTATTTTGTAAATTGTGTTTTTGCAGGGCTCCCTTGTAAAAGAGACCTTGGTCTCAATGGTGACTCCCATTCAGATAAAGGTAAAATAAATGAATATTATATTCACCCATTTTATTAGATTTTTTTTCATATGATTTTCATATGAAAACTGTAATTCTGAGTTACATATGACAGTTTGACAGCAGGCTCTGGTGATAAATATGAAAAATAATCACCTTGAAATAGAAAATGCAAGTCTATGGCTAAAATGACTGTATATCCCAGCTCCTACAGCGGCTGAAAAAATGCCCACCTAGGAAAGCCAACATTATCCTTAAAGGCCCAGTGCAGTCAACATTCATTTTTTCTGTGTTTTATATCATATTATACAACATCTGTTGAAACTAACACTGTACAATTCTGAAAACATTTTATCGGTGTTAATTTATGATAGTTGCTGGTTGAAAATACAATCTACACAGCACCTTCTAATCAGCAGGTTTGCATGAGCTGGAGTTTTCGATCTCCATGGTGACATCACCATGTTGTAAATTGGTTAATAGACCAATAAAAAAGAGAGTTTCAAACATCTCTGCCAATAACAGCTAGTTTTCAGTTTCTCTTTCCACTCAGATCCAGCAGTCCTAGCAAAATTCTTGCTTGAGATTTTAATGGAAATCTTTTATAGTAAGGTAGCAAATCTTTACCCAGAAATTATTAGAAATTGATATAAAAACGGCTGCCTTGGGCCTTTAAACGTCTCTGCCTGCCTTCCTGCCTGCCTGCCTATCGGTATACAGAGAACTCTTGCGCTTCCATCTGACCCACTTGCATTTGGCAATGGGATAAGAGAACAGGCTTGGGTCGGGGCCTGCCTTTGAAAAAATCTGAGTAGTCTTGGATGTAACTTCAAACGTCAGCAAGGAAACAAAACAGGCAAAAAACAACAAAGAAACAAACAAACAGCCTGTGAAGAAAAACTGAGCCGTGGAGGTGGATGTTCAGTGCAGGATAGGGTGATTCCAGAGGTTATGTGTGTCTGTGTTTGGGGTGGGGTTGGGGGTGAGGGAGGAAGGGGGTGTGTGTGACACAGTGGGCCCAGAGCCATCTATCACGGCCTGGTGTTTGACTCACCAAACGCCTGTACTTGAGCTGCCTTCTCCATTATTCATTGTGTGGAGGGCCTGGGCGAGGCAGACTTTTTTTTATTTTAACCAGGTTAATAATGTATACCCCCTCTCTCTCACAGAGGCAGGCAGGCAGGCAGGCAGACAGGCAGGCAGACAGACAGACAGACAGACAGACAGACAGGCAGGCAGGCAGGCAGGCAGAGATGCAGGCAGCCTGGTGTGCAGGTGACTGCTACATTACAGTAGGGCTAGACAGAAGCTCAGTTTGTTTGATTTGGGGACTCTGAGGGCTTCCCTCCATGTTGACAACCACCACCACCCCCCACGGAGAGACAGTGGGAGAGGGACACCATACACTACATTAGGGGGCTCAGTGACATGTTTTCGCCAAGGACTTAGCTACATGGTTCTGTAAACAGGTGACATCTGTGAAGATTGATTATGGGCTCAATTGAATGGAACCTGCATTGTGGTATTTAAAGGGCGACTGCACTTCTTGATTTGGCCTCATTTAAGTTTTGGTTCATTAAGAAAGGGTAGCGGCCATAGCTGAATTCAAACGTCAGTTGGTTTGGGGCTGTGTGTTGATGTAGGTGTCTCCTGTGTGTGTTCACAGGTGGGAAAAATTTGGCAAATTATTTAGCCAATTATCTTCAGCTAGTGTACGGACGTGGCAAAGTTGGTTTAACTTTGGGTAGCCCATCTCCGGGGCTAGTTAGGGACCGTCAATAAATTACACAATGTAAATGAGACAATATTTTCATATTGCACACCTTTTAGTTTTCCCATTCAATATCTGTATGTGAATTTCTACAATTTATAGTTGGTTTGAGGTTTTTAAGTCATTGAAATTTGAGCCATTGGAATTTTAACATATTGTCTCCTGTACATTGTGTAATTTACAGATGGTCCCTAACTAGCCCCATAGGGATATCCAAAGTCAACCCAATTTACCACAGGCATTACGATTGGGTCGCGTGCAGCTTCACTTCGAATTGATCATTACTTGTGTGCTGCCAGATGTGGGCAGGATTGAAACAAACCTTAATTGACTTTGTGATGCAGTCAAGAACACAAGTCTCACAAAACGATATTGGGTGACTTGACATTATTACAAAAATTATCCTATTTACTCTTTGTAGCATCATATCGATGCCACATAGGCTGTTTTCTAAATGAGAAGTTTGTTTTTAAGCAGTAGGTTTTTGTTCAATGGTCTATAAAACTCTGCATTTTTGGGGGTTGTGTAAAAATCTACAACATGGTAAGCTCCTAAAAAGATACTTCCAGTTTTCAGAATAAGAAGTGTGCGTGGGTAGTAGCATTCATTCAATTATTTGTTTTCTATACGTGCTAATGTGTGTTTTTACCATGTTAAAGTGGTAATACATTATTTTGTAATAAATAGAGTCCCCCTATAAACCAACAAACTATCAATAGACTATCAGTGGCTCACCATCTCTCCATATTGATCCAAGTCCTATTTATGGCTGATAACAAATGACGGTGTCACTTCACATCACGACAGATTCACAATAACAAATCACCTCCACAAAGCCCCCAGGGCATCTCTCGAACGACCTTAGCAGCTCTCCATTCTCCCCATGTCAAAGAGCAGACACAGAGCCTCACACTGGCCAGGCAAGACCAGACCAGGGGTTAGAATCCTTCCGCTAATGTCACCAGTCATGCCCTCACCTCTGCTTTCACATCATATCAATCAACACACATCACACATAACAAGCGTCACAGAGCAATTTCACAGGACAAGTGTTGTGATGTAACAGAGAATTAGTTGGATGTCTGTGATGAGAAGCTGGGTAAGTTTGCAAAATAACAGGCCTACAAAGAGCTTACTGTGTTTGGACTAAGGATGTGACTAATGGAAAACATTTCTCAACTTTAAACTGCCATTTTTTTATGGTTTTCTTTTAAAATGATAATAAAAATCATAAAATTCCACATCAATTCACATTGCAGAATAATGTTCCTATTTAGGGTATATGACCACTAGGGCCGGGCAATGAAGTTCTATCTTCCGCGACCCTTTACAGACAAAGAACGTAGCTACAGTAACGTGGATCATTTAACTTTTCAGACAATTAAAAAAAGGGCGTCTGTCTCTTTTCAGACAGTAGAATTCTGCTCCGGCATGATGTTCTATTGTTTCCCTGACAACAATAAACATTGCTTATTTATGTGCTGCTGTGTTGTTAAAGCAGTTTTGTTTTATGGTAGGATAGCTAGATGTGCTTTCGTTCTATTAAATGTCTTGATAAGTAGCGATATTTAACTAACTTGAAATTACTTTTTTAGGAAAGAGTGGTCTGCGCTCAGGCAGGCAGCAGGCAGGCTAGGATTGAGAGTTCAGGTTGCCAAGTGATGGAAGTTAGGAATTACTTTACAGACAAGTAAAATGCCATTCATGTCTCCTGTGAAGGTTTCGTGTCTGCGTTGAAAAAGCTGTAGTGTAGCCTACCCTAAAAGCCAATTCATCCCAGCTAGCACAGTGGAACTGGGGCGATTCCGGCTGATAGTAGTGGCACTCGGCTGAGTCAGACTCGGCCGATGTCATGTGGCAGGAGTCTGGGTCACCTTCGGCAGTATTACTTATGGCTAGGATGTGGGGATTGAGCTCGGGACCATTCCGGTGTGAGTTATCTGGCCCAAATGTATTACTTGGGGTTCGGGCTGATTCCGGTGTGAGTTATCTGGCCCAAATGTATTACTTGCTGCTCAGGCCGATTGGGGCTAACGTTACTCTCTGGAAGATGATTACACGGGCTACTTTATATAATTAACATTTCATTTTTTATTTTTCCATATTTTCTCATTGTTTCTGTGATAAAAAAAAAAATACAATTAACATTTAAATGAAATTCTTTAAGAGTCCTGTGTAGTATTTCAGTATTGTGATACGTTGTGCAAGGGAATTGATAAGCATTAAATACTTTGTGGAAGGAACTTTCCGAGTGGCGCAGCGGTCTAAGACACTGCGTAACAGTGCAAACTGCATTTCTACAGATGCTGGTTCGAGACCCATGAGGCGACGCACAATTGGCCCAATGTCATCCGATTTAGGGGAGTGTTTGGCCGGCCGGTATGTCCTTGTCCCATCGCGCTGAAGTGACTCCTGTGGCGGGCTAGGCGCATGCACAGTGACACAGTCACCAGGTGTATGATGTTTCCTCCGAGACATGTTTCTTTGTGGATGGGTATAATTTGCATGTGTAAAATGTATAATAGTAATATTTAAAATTACTTAATCGGGTAATTTTGTATACATTCATTTACATTTGCATCTGTCCGCTTCTGGGAGGATTCTGCTAAGATGCCGGCAAAGTCGGCTGAATTCTGGAAGACAGAAACGGCTCGATGTACTTGGACCGATTCTGGGCAGTCATTCATTTTGATTCCGAGCCGAGTCCGACGCCCGATTCCGGGCCAATACAATCAGTTCCGGCCCCCGGGAAGCGGGCCGCTTCTGGGCCGATTCCTCATTGCTAGCTGGGATGCTTGCTCTGGAAATGCCATCAGGAGACTCCTTACGGAGGGTTTGACACAATCACGGAGGGTTTGACACAATCACAGAGCTTGCGGAGGCCAAATCGAGCTCCATACTGCATCGCTGTGCTTGTCCCAAATGTTTTAACAATGTGGAGGGCTCTGTATAGCTCTGCATTGACATGATTGGTTGACGGTAGGTTGGGACGAGAGGTCCTGTATAAACACAAACTCACTTCCTTGACAACTTTCTACACAACAGCTCTGCTCTGACTTCTGCGGAGGCCGCATCACAGTAAATGCTATATACTGCCACTGCAGATTTCAGATTGACCATGCAGAGCCTTTAACAGCCAAACAAACACACAGTAGCCGAGGCGCTTTCAAGGGGCCACCTACCATTATATTATAGGGTAATCAATTCAGGCTATACCGGTAGCGTACTGTAATTTCATATTATGTGCGAAAAACATCCTCACCCACTCAGAAACGAAGAGGAGCGTACTCTGTGCTCGCAAGACTGGCCCGAAGATACTTCTGTACTATGGAGACATCGGTCCCATGAATTGTCTAAACTAGGATATTCTGCACGCATCAGACCGAATACAGACCGAAGACTGAATAGACACCTGTGTCATTAGCTAAGAGAAAGAGCAGGCAGGCAGGCCAGCTGGAGGGAGAGAGAGGAGGGGCAGGCAGAACCACGTGGATATGTCTTGCTAATCTGCATCTTGCAATGTCTTAATTGTCTTGCATGCCTCACATATTCACCAAAGTAGCCTAAAGTTTGCCTCTTCCTCTCTGGTTTTATTTAAATTACACAACTTTCCCCAGGCCTTTATAGTCTGGTTAGGCTATAACATGGAAAATAATGTTTTGTGATAACTTTACTGTGATTAAATTGTTTTTTTGTTTAGGGATTTTTCTTAATGTTAAGGATACCAACCTCGTTTAAATATTGTAATGTTTAAACTGCTCACACCCCTAGTTTGGACTAAGATAATGAAGAAGGGTGCTTGAGACCGATGTTGATTTTCTGTACTGTAGGTCCACTGTGATGGACGTTCTTACTCATTGTAAGCCTTGCCACACATGATGTTACATTCAATTTTTCAATTTTATTTTATATAGCCCTTCGTACATCAGCTAATATCTCGAAGTGCTGTACAGACACCCAGCCTAAAACCCCAAACAGCTAGTAATGCAGGTGTAGAAGCACGGTGGCTAGGAAAAACTCCCTAGAAAGGCCAAAACCTAGGAAGAAACCTAGAGAGGAACCAGGCTATGAGGGGTGGCCAGTCCTCTTCTGGCTGTGCCGGGTGGAGATTATAACAGAACTATGCCAAGATGTTCAAAAATGTTCATAAGTGACAAGCATGGTCAAATAATAATCATGAATAATTTTCAGTTGGCTTTTCATAGCCGATCATCAAGAGTTGAAAAACAACAGGTCTGGGACAGGTGGCGGTTCCATAACCGCAGGCAGAACAGCTGAAACTGGAATAGCAGCAAGGCCAGGCGGACTGGGGACAGCAAGGAGTCACCACGGGCGGCAGTCCCGACGCATGGTCCTAGGGCCCAGGTCCTCCGAGAGAAAGAAAGAGAGAAGGAGAAAATTAGAGAGCGCCAAGATTTTCAAAATGTTCATAAATGACAAGCATGGTCAAATAATAATCAGGAATAAATCTCAGTTGGCTTTTCATAGCCGATCATTAAGAGTTGAAAACAGCAGGTCTGGGACAGGTAGGGGTTCCGTAACCGCAGGCAGAACAGTTGAAACTGGAATAGCAGCAAGGCCAGGCGGACTGGGGACAGCAAGGTGTCATCATGCCCGGTAGTCCTGACATATGGTCCTAGGGCTCAGGTTCTCAGAGAGAAAGAGAGAACGAAAGAATTAGAGAGAGCATACTTAAATTCACACAGGACACTGGATAAGACAGGAGAAGTACTCCAGGTAACCAACTGACCCTAGCCCCCCGACACATAAACTACTGCAGCATAAATACTGGAGGCTGAGACAGGAGCGGTCAGGAGACACTGTGGCCCCATCCGAAGAAACCCCCGGACAGGGCCAAACAGGAAGGATATAACCCCACCCACTTTGCCAAAGCACAGCCCCCGCACCACTAGAGGGAAATCCTCAACCACCAACATTACAATCCGGAGACAAGGCCGAGTATAACCCACAAAGGTCTCCACCACAGCACAAACCAAGGGGGGGCGCCAACCCAGACAGGAAGATCACGTCAGTAACTCAACCCACTCAAGTGACGCACCCCTCCTAGGGACGGCATGAAAGAGCACCAGCAAGCCAGTGACTCAGCCCCTGTAACAGGGTTAGAGGCAGAGAATCCCAGTGGAGAGAGGGGAACCGGCCTGGCAGAGACAGCAAGGGCGGTTCGTTGCTCCAGAGCCTTTCCGTTCACCTTCACACTCCTGGGCCAGACTACACTCAACCATATGACCTACTGAAGAGATAAGTCTTCAGTAAAGACTTAAAGGTTGAGACCGAGTCTGCGTCTCTCACATGGGTAGGCAGACTGTTCCATAAAAATGGAGATCTATAGGAGAAAGCCCTGCCTCCCGCTGTTTGCTTAGAAATTCTAGGGACAATTAGGAGGCCTGCGTCTTGTGACCGTAGCGTACGTATTGGTATGTACGGCAGGACCAACTCGGAAAGATAGGTAGGAGCAAGCCCATGTAACGCTTTATAGGTTAACAGTAAAACCTTGAAATCAGCCCTTGCCTTAACAGGAAGCCAGTGTAGGGAAGCTAGCACTGGAGTAATATGATCAAATTTCTTGGTTCTAGTCAGGATTCTAGCAGCCGTATTTAGCACTAACTGAAGTTTATTTAGTGCTTTATCCGGGTAGCCGGAAAGTAGAGCATTGCAGTAGTCTAACCTAGAAGTAACAAATGCATGGATTAATTTTTCTGCATCATTTTTGGACAGAAAATTTCTGATTTTTGCAATGTTACGTAGATGGAAAAAAGCTGTCCTTGAAACAGTCTTGATGTGTTCGTCAAAAGAGAGATCAGGGTCAAGAGTAACGCCGAGGTCCTTCACAGTTTTATTTGAGACGACTTTACAACCATCAAGATGAATTGTCAGATTTAACAGAAGATCTCTTTGTTTCTTGGGACCTAGAACAAGCATCTCTGTTTTGTCCGAGTTTAAAAGTAGAAAGTTGTCAGCCATCCACTTCCTTATGTCTGAAACACAGGCTTCTAGCGAGGGCAATTTTGGGGCTTCACCATGTTTCATTGAAATGTACAGCTGTGTGTCATCCGCATAGCAGTGAAAGTTAACATTATGTTTTCGAATAACATCCCCAAGAGGTAAAATATATAGTGAAAACAATAGTGGTCCTAAAACGGAACCTTGAGGAACACCGAAATGTACAGTTGATTTGTCAGAGGACAGACCATTCACAGAGACAAACTGATATCTTTCCGACAGGTAAGATCTAAACCAGGCCAGAACTTGTCCGTGTAGACCAATTTGGGTTTCCAGTCTCTCCAAAAGAATATGGTGATCGATGGTGTCAAAGGCAGCACTAAGGTCTAGTAGCACGAGGACAGATGCAGAGCCTCGGTCTGACGCCATTAAAAGGTCATTTACCACCTTCACAAGTGCAGTCTCAGTGCTATGATGGGGTCTAAAACCAGACTGAAGCATTTCGTATACATTGTTTGTCTTCAGAAAGGCAGTGAGTTGCTGCGCAACAGCTTTTTCTAAAATTTTTGAGAGGAATGGAAGATTCGATATAGGCCGATAGTTTTTTATATTTTCCGGGTCAAGGTTTGGCTTTTTCAAGAGAGGCTTTATCACTGCCACTTTTAGTGAGTCTGGTACACATCCGGTGGATAGAGAGCTGTTTATTATGTTCAACATAGGAGGGCCAAGCACAGGAAGCAGCTCCTTCAGCAGTTTAGTAGGAATAGGATCCAGTATGCAGCTTGAAGGTTTAGAGGCCATGATTATTTTCATCATTGTGTCAAGAGATATAGTACTAAAACACTTAAGTGTCTCTCCCGATCCCAGGCCCTCGCAGAGCTGTGCGGATCCAGGACAGCTAAGCCCTGGAGGAATACGCAGATTCAAAGAGGAGTCCGTAATTTGCTTTCTAATGGTCATGATCTTTTCCTCAAAGAAGTTCATGAATTTATTACTGCTGAAGTGAAAGCCATCCTCTCTTGGGGAATGCTGCTTTTTAGTTAGTTTCGCAACAGTATCAAAAAGAAATTTTGGATTGTTCTTATTTTCCTCGATTAAGTTGGAAAAGTAGGATGATCGAGCAGCAGTGAGGGCTCTTCGGTACTGCACGGTACTGTCTTTCCAAGCTAGTCGGAAGACTTCCAGTTTGGTGTGGCGCCATTTCCGTTCCAATTTCCTGGAAGCTTGCTTCAAAGCTCGGGTATTTTCTGTATACCAGGGAGCTAGTTTCTTATGACAAATGTTTTTCGTTTTTAGGGGTGCAACTGCATCTAGGGTATTGCGCAAGGTTAAATTGAGTTCCTCAGTTAGGTGGTTAACTGATTTTTGTCCTCTGATGTCCTTGGGTAGGCAGAAGGAGTCTGGAAGGGCATCAAGGAATTTTTGTGTTGTCTGAGAATTTATAGCACGACTTTTGATGCTCCTTGGTTGGGGTCTGAGCAGATTATTTGTTGCGATTGCAAACGTAATAAAATGGTGGTCCGATAGTCCAGGATTATGTGGAAAAACATTAAGATCTACAACATTTATTCCATGGGACAAAACTAGGTCCAGAGTATGACTGTGGCAGTGAGTAGGTCCAGAGACATGTTGGACAAAACCCACTGAGTCGATGATGGCTCCGAAAGACTTTTGGAGTGGGTCTGTGGACTTCTCCATGTGAATATTAAAATCACCAAAAATTAGAATATGATCTGCTATGACTACAAGGTCTGATAGGAATTCAGGAAACTCAGAGAGGAACGCTGTATATGGCCCAGGAGGCCTGTAAACAGTAGCTATAAAAAGTGATTGAGTAGGCTGCATAGATTTCATGACTAGAAGCTCAAAAGACGAAAACGCCATTTTTTTTTTTGTAAATTGAAATTTGCTATCGTAAATGTTAGCAACACCTCCGCCTTTGCGGGATGCACGGGGGATATGGTCACTAGTGTAACCAGGAGGTGAGGCCTCATTTAACACAGTAAATTCATCAGGCTTAAGCCATGTTTCAGTCAGGCCAATCACATCAAGATTATGATCAGTGATTAGTTCATTGACTATGACTGCCTTTGAAGTGAGGGATCTAACATTAAGTAACCCTATTTTGAGATGTGAGGTATCACGATCTCTTTCAATAATGGCAGGAATGGAGGAGGTCTTTATCCTAATAAGATTGCTAAGGCGAACACCGCCATGTTTAGTTTTGCCCAACCTAGGTCGAGGCACAGACACAGTCTCAATGGGTATGGCTGAGCTGACTACACTGACTGTGCTATTGGCAGACTCCACTAAGCTGGCAGGTTGGCTAACAGCCTGCTGCCTGGCCTGCACCCTATTTCATTGTGGGGCTAGAGGAGTTAGAGCCCTATCTATGTTGGTAGATAAGATGAGAGCACCCCTCCAGCTAGGATGGAGTCCGTCACTCCTCAGCAGGTCAGGCTTGGTCCTGTTTGTGGGTGAGTCCCAGAAAGAGGGCCAATTATCTACAAATTCTATCTTTTGGGAGGGGCAGAAAACAGTTTTCAACCAGCGATTGAGTGCTGAGACTCTGCTGTAGAGCTCGTCACTCCCCCTAACTGGGAGGGGGCCAGAGACAATTACTCGATGCCGACACATCTTTCTAGCTGATTTACACGCTGAAGCTATGTTGCACTTGGTGACCTCTGACTGTTTCATCCTAACATCGTTGGTGCCGACGTGGATAACAATATCTCTATACTCTCTACACTCGCCAGATTTAGCTTTAGCCAGCACCATCTTTAGATTAGCCTTAACGTCGGTAGCCCTGCCCCCTGGTAAACAGTGTATGATCGCTGGGTGATTCGCTTTAAGTCTAATACTGCGGGTAATGGAGTCGCCAATGACTAGGGTTTTCAATTTGTCAGAGCTAATGGTGGGAGCCTTCGGCGTCTCAGACCCCGTAACGGGAGGAGTAGAGACAAGAGAAAACTCAGACTCAGACTCCGACTCGCTACATAATCGGGAGAACCGGTTGAAAGTTTCTGTCGGCTGAATGAGCGACACCGGTTGAGCATTCCAACAGCATTTCCCTCCAGAAGCCATGAGAAAGTTGTCCGGCTGCGGGGACTGTGCGGGGGGATTTATACTAACATTACTATCTGTACTTACTGGTGGCACAGACGCTGTTTCTTCCTTTCCTACACTGAAATTACCCTTGCCTAACGATTGCGTCTGAAGCTGGGCTTGTAGCACAGCTATTCTCGCCGTAAGGCGATCGTTCTCCTGTATATTATGAGTACAGCGACTGCAATTAAAAGACATCATGTTAATGTTAGTACTTAGCTTCGGCTGTTGAAGGTGTTGACGAACCATGTCCAGATAAAGCGTCCGGAGTGAAAAAGTTGAATGAGGGAAGAAAGTTGCGATGGAAAAACTAAAAATATAAACGGTAATTAAAAACAAAACAAAAAAAACGTAAAGTTGTCAGCTAGCAAAGTAAAGTAAAGTTGGCAGCAAAACGCTTCCTTATGTTATAAAATGCATTTTACCAAGACAAATGTGGTTATTCATGTTCTGAATTGTTCAGTAGGGTCTTTCTTTAACATGTCATTAACATTATATCCAAAAAGTTGGATATAATAAAGTAATACATCCGATAATAAGCATTGAGCTCTGTTGACATAGTGGTGCAGGTTTCTCTTTTGAGGATTTTGATGGATTTTACATGGTTGAGCCTTCAATGCTAGTGCAGATACTATGTCAAACCTACTGTGTCATTCAATCCCTATTGGTGACAAGCAAAGGACAAAATTGAAATAACAACATCATTTTGTTTCTTTATCAGGGGTAGGCAGTTGTTTGTTTGTGTTTGTTTTTTGTTTGTTTGTCCATGAAGCTTTGAATCAGGGCTTAGTTTGAGCCTGACCAGTCAAATGTGGTCTTTTATCCCAGAGTCTCACTGACATGTGAAGATTAAACTGTACCTCCTGAAACAGCGATGGGTGAATCTTATGTTCCCCTTTTCCAGCACCCGCAAACAGAAAATTACAGCCTAATGTATTTTTAGATGTTAGATATTGGTGTGTGAGGTCTGTTAGAAAGTGAGACTCTACATGTATCTCAGTCTATGCCGCTCTGACATTGCTCATCCATATATTTACATATTCTTAATTCCATTCCTTTACTTAGATGTGTGTGTATTAGGTATTTGTTGTGAAATTGTTAGATATTACTTGTTAGATATTGCTGCACTGTCGGAATTAGAAGCACAAGCATTTCGCTACACCCATAATAACATCTGCTAAACACGTGTATGTGACCAATAACATTTGATTTGATTTGGATTAAGGCATATCTTGGAACAGTGTGCATTGGAGTACTGACACATCCTGTCGCCTGGCTCCGAGCCCTACGCGCCGCGCTGCTTTTCAGGCCAAGACCATGGAGCCTCCGCCACTCACTAATTGAATGACACTAATATGTGCCAATACACAAATAGGAACACCTATGAATGTGTGTGATAACGAGACCCACTTATACTTCTTCACACTAAATATGTTAGCATGTTGTACTTAAAGGGGACTGTTATTATGACCATGTTAACTGCAAAGAGAGTACAACTAACAGAACTGTTACTATGACCATGTTAACTGCAAAGAGAGGACAACTAACAGAACTGTTACTATGACCATGTTAACTGCAAAGAGAGGACAACTAACAGAGCTGTTACTATGACCATGTTAACTGCAAAGAGAGTACAACTAACAGAACTGTTACTATGACCATGTTAACTGCAAAGAGAGGACAACTAACAGAGCTGTTACTATGACCATGTTAACTGCAGAGAGAGGACAACTAACAGAACTGTTACTATGACCATGTTAACTGCAGAGAGAGGACAACTAACAGAACTGTTACTATGACCATGTTAACTGCAGAGAAAGGACAACTAACAGAACTGTTATTATGACCATGTTAACTGCAAAGAGAGTACAACTAACAGAGCTGTTACTATGACCATGTTAACTGCAGAGAGAGGACAACTAACAGAACTGTTACTATGACCATGTTAACTGCAAAGAGAGGACGACTAACAGAACTGTTACTATGACCATGTTAACTGCAGAGAGAGGACAACTAACAGAGCTGTTACTATGACCATGTTAACTGCAAAGAGAGGACAACTAACAGAACTGTTACTATGAACATGTTAACTGCAAAGAGAGTACAACTAACATAACTGTTACTATGACCATGTTAACTGCAGAGAGAGGACAACTAACAGAACTGTTACTATGACCATGTTAACTGCAAAGAGAGTACAACTAACAGAACTGTTACTATGACCATGTTAACTGCAAAGAGAGGGCAACTAACAGAACTGTTACTATGACCATGTTAACTGCAAAGAGAGGACAACTAACAGAACTGTTACTATGACCATGTTAACTGCAGAGAGAGGACAACTAACAGAACTGTTACTATGACCATGTTAACTGCAAAGAGAGGACAACTAACAGAGCTGTTACTATGACCATGTTAACTGCAGAGAGAGGACAACTAACAGAACTGTTACTATGACCATGTTAACTGCAGAGAGAGGACAACTAACAGAACTGTTACTATGACCATGTTAACTGCAGAGAGAGGACAACTAACAGAACTGTTACTATGACCATGTTAACTGCAAAGAGAGTACAACTAACAGAGCTGTTACTATGACCATGTTAACTGCAGAGAGAGGACAACTAACAGAACTGTTACTATGACCATGTTAACTGCAAAGATAGGACGACTAACAGAACTGTTACTATGACCATGTTAACTGCAGAGAGAGGACGACTAACAGAGCTGTTACTATGACCATGTTAACTGCAAAGAGAGGACAACTAACAGAACTGTTACTATGACCATGTTAACTGCAAAGAGAGTACAACTAACAGAACTGTTACTATGACCATGTTAACTGCAGAGAGAGGACAACTAACAGAACTGTTACTATGACCATGTTAACTGCAAAGAGAGTACAACTAACAGAACTGTTACTATGACCATGTTAACTGCAGAGAGAGGACAACTAACAGAACTGTTACTATGACCATGTTAACTGCAAAGAGAGGGCAACTAACAGAACTGTTACTATGACCATGTTAACTGCAAAGAGAGGACAACTAACAGAACTGTTACTATGAACATGTTAACTGCAGAGAGAGGACAACTAACAGAACTGTTACTATGACCATGTTAACTGCAAAGAGAGGACAACTAACAGAGCTGTTACTATGACCATGTTAACTGCAGAGAGAGGACAACTAACAGAACTGTTACTATGACCATGTTAACTGCAAAGAGAGGACAACTAACAGAACTGTTACTATGACCATGTTAACTGCAAAGAGAGGACAACTAACAGAACTGTTACTATGACCATGTTAACTGCAAAGAGAGGACAACTAACAGAGCTGTTACTATGACCATGTTAACTGCAGAGAGAGGACAACTAACAGAACTGTTACTATGACCATGTTAACTGCAGAGAGAGGACAACTAACAGAGCTGTTACTATGACCATGTTAACTGCAAAGAGAGACCAACTAACAGAACTGTTACTATGACCATGTTAACTGCAGAGAGAGGACAACTAACAGAACTGTTACTATGACCATGTTAACTGCAAAGAGAGGACAACTAACAGAGCTGTTACTATGACCATGTTAACTGCAAAGAGAGGACAACTAACAGAACTGTTACTATGACCATGTTAACTGCAAAGAGAGGACAACTAACAGAGCTGTTACTATGACCATGTTAACTGCAAAGAGAGGACAACTAACAGAACTGTTACTATGACCATGTTAACTGCAAAGAGAGGACAACTAACAGAACTGTTACTATGACCATGTTAACTGCAAAAAGAGTACAACTAACAGAACTGTTACTATGACCATGTTAACTGCAAAGAGAGGACAACTAACAGAACTGTTACTATGACCATGTTAACTGCAAAGAGAGGACAACTAACAGAACTGTTACTATGACCATGTTAACTGCAGAGAGAGGACAACTAACAGAACTGTTATTATGACCATGTTAACTGCAAAGAGAGTACAACTAACAGAGCTGTTACTATGACCATGTTAACTGCAGAGAGAGGACAACTAACAGAACTGTTACTATGACCATGTTAACTGCAGAGAGAGGACAACTAACAGAACTGTTATTATGACCATGTTAACTGCAAAGAGAGGACAACTAACAGAACTGTTACTATGACCATGTTAACTGCAGAGAGAGACCAACTAACAGAACTGTTACTATGACCATGTTAACTGCAAAGAGAGGACAACTAACAGAACTGTTACTATGACCATGTTAACTGCAGAGAGAGGACAACTAACAGAACTGTTATTATGACCATGTTAACTGCAGAGAGAGGGCGACTACCCAGTTAGCAGTGAGCAGAACTGTTACTATGACCATGTTAACTGCAGAGAGAGGACAACTAACAGAGCTGTTACTATGACCATGTTAACTGCAGAGAGAGGACAACTAACAGAACTGTTACTATGACCATGTTAACTGCAGAGAGAGGACAACTAACAGAACTGTTATTATGACCATGTTAACTGCAAAGAGAGGACAACTAACAGAACTGTTATTATGACCATGTTAACTGCAAAGAGAGTACAACTAACAGAGCTGTTACTATGACCATGTTAACTGCAGAGAGAGGACAACTAACAGAACTGTTACTATGACCATGTTAACTGCAAAGAGAGGACGACTAACATAACTGTTACTATGACCATGTTAACTGCAGAGAGAGGACAACTAACAGAGCTGTTACTATGACCATGTTAACTGCAAAGAGAGGACAACTAACAGAACTGTTACTATGAACATGTTAACTGCAAAGAGAGTACAACTAACATAACTGTTACTATGACCATGTTAACTGCAGAGAGAGGACAACTAACAGAACTGTTACTATGACCATGTTAACTGCAAAGAGACTAACAGAGCTGTTACTATGACCATGTTAACTGCAAAGAGAGGACAACTAACAGAGCTGTTACTATGACCATGTTAACTGCAGAGAGAGGACAACTAACAGAACTGTTACTATGACCATGTTAACTGCAAAGAGAGTACAACTAACAGAACTGTTACTATGACCATGTTAACTGCAAAGAGAGTACAACTAACATAACTGTTACTATGACCATGTTAACTGCAAAGAGAGTACAACTAACAGAGCTGTTACTATGACCATGTTAACTGCAAAGAGAGGACAACTAACAGAACTGTTACTATGACCATGTTAACTGCAAAGAGAGGACAACTAACAAAACTGTTACTATGGCCATGTTAACTGCAAAGAGAGTACAACTAACAGAGCTGTTACTATGACCATGTTAACTGCAGAGAGAGGACACCTAACAGAACTGTTACTATGACCATGTTAACTGCAAAGAGAGGACAACTAACAGAACTGTTACTATGACCAGGTTAACTGCAAAGAGAGGACAACTAACAGAGCTGTTACTATGACCATGTTAACTGCAAAGAGAGAACAACTAACATAACTGTTACTATGACCATGTTAACTGCAAAGAGAGGACAACTAACAGAGCTGTTACTATGACCATGTTAACTGCAGAGAGAGGACAACTAACAGAACTGTTACTATGACCATGTTAACTGCAAAGAGAGGACAACTAACAGAACTGTTACTATGACCATGTTAACTGCAAAGAGAGTACAACTAACAGAACTGTTACTATGACCATGTTAACTGCAGAGAGAGGACAACTAACAGAACTGTTATTATGACCATGTTAACTGCAGAGAGAGGACAACTAACATAACTGTTATTATGACCATGTTAACTGCAAAGAGAGGACAACTAACAGAGCTGTTACTATGACCATGTTAACTGCAGAGAGAGGACAACTAACAGAACTGTTACTATGACCATGTTAACTGCAAAGAGAGGACAACTAACAGAACTGTTACTATGCCCATGTTAACTGCAAAGAGAGTACAACTAACAGAACTGTTACTATGACCATGTTAACTGCAGAGAGAGGACAACTAACAGAACTGTTATTATGACCATGTTAACTGCAGAGAGAGGACAACTAACATAACTGTTATTATGACCATGTTAACTGCAGAGAGAGGACAACTAACAGAACTGTTACTATGACCATGTTAACTGCAAAGAGAGGACAACTAACAGAGCTGTTACTATGACCATGTTAACTGCAAAGAGAGGACAACTAACAGAGCTGTTACTATGACCATGTTAACTGCAAAGAGAGGACAACTAACAGAGCTGTTACTATGACCATGTTAACTGCAAAGAGAGTACAACTAACAGAACTGTTACTATGACCATGTTAACTGCAAAGAGAGGACAACTAACAGAGCTGTTACTATGACCATGTTAACTGCAAAGAGAGGACAACTAACAGAACTGTTACTATGACCATGTTAACTGCAGAGAGAGGGCAACTAACAGAACTGTTACTATGACCATGTTAACTGCAAAGAGAGGACAACTAACAGAGCAGTTACTATGACCATGTTAACTGCAAAGAGAGGACAACTAACAGAACTGTTACTATGACCATGTTAACTGCAGAGAGAGGACAACTAACAGAGCTGTTACTATGACCATGTTAACTGCAAAGAGAGGACAACTAACAGAACTGCTACTATGACCATGTTAACTGCAAAGAGAGAACAACTAACAGAACTGTTACTATGACCATGTTAACTGTAAAGAGAGTACAACTAACAGAACTGTTACTATGACCATGTTAACTGCAGAGAGAGGACAACTAACAGAACTGTTACTATGACCATGTTAACTGCAAAGAGAGTACAACTAACAGAACTGTTACTATGACCATGTTAACTGCAGAGAGAGGACAACTAACAGAACTGTTATTATGACCATGTTAACTGCAAAGAGAGTACAACTAACAGAGCTGTTACTATGACCATGTTAACTGCAGAGAGAGGACAACTAACAGAACTGTTACTATGACCATGTTAACTGCAGAGAGAGGACAACTAACAGAACTGTTATTATGACCATGTTAACTGCAAAGAGAGGACAACTAACAGAACTGTTACTATGACCATGTTAACTGCAGAGAGAGACCAACTAACAGAACTGTTACTATGACCATGTTAACTGCAAAGAGAGGACAACTAACAGAACTGTTACTATGACCATGTTAACTGCAGAGAGAGGACAACTAACAGAACTGTTATTATGACCATGTTAACTGCAGAGAGAGGGCGACTACCCAGTTAGCAGTGAGCACTCGGGAGGCAGGCGTCCCTCCGGTGGTCGAGCGACGTGCGACAGCTTTTTTGCCCATCTTCTACATTCATCCCCGATATACCGCTTTATAAAGCGCCAGCCGTTCTCCTGCCATTCACTTGCCGTTCTCCTCACACAAAACGTTCGGTGGTGATAAATACAAACAATTCAACATATCTTTAGTTTCAGCGTCTTTTTATTTTATGAAAGCTAGCTACTGGCTACTATCAAGGCATCAAAGACAGGTCTGAAAACTCGATGAAGGAAAGGAGGTAACAAGGATAACTTCCTGGTGAAGGCTTTTCGGCTTCTTCTGTGGTGTTTAAGAGGTGCCACCACCAATATTGTACGTAGTGATCAGCACT
This sequence comes from Salvelinus alpinus, assembly GCF_045679555.1. Classification (NCBI taxonomy): domain Eukaryota; kingdom Metazoa; phylum Chordata; class Actinopteri; order Salmoniformes; family Salmonidae; genus Salvelinus; species Salvelinus alpinus. The sequence goes on along the minus strand of NC_092087.1, from coordinate 15,246,493 downwards.
TTTATTCAAGTGGGTGAGGCGGTTTAGGGAGTGGCATTTATTGCTAGAAATGGACCGTTTGTATTGCTTCAAATATAGTATATTAAATCAATGGCAAAATGTAGGCTATTTTTGGTCATAATCATGATATCATGAATCTACTTGAACTGTAAATTATTAGGTGTATCACTTTTTGTGTCATCCTCTATGATTTTAGATGCAGTGTGGCCACATGTGGTTGTATTGTTTTAAAATCGGCATAAAAAATCGAATCATATTAAAATCACAACAAATGTAAGGTATTTATAGAAACAACTGAAACAGCTTGCAGCCTCTGGCTGTCTGTGATTAGCTGGAAGGTGGCAGGCCCAATTTGAGGTTAGAGAAATTCCTTGCTATTGTCTTTCAAATTAACTCATGTCTAGATGGCTTGCCTAGGGCTTATAGCTGTCCTCTGAGTGGAGGATAAACGCCAGAGATGCAAAAGTGGCCTGCCAAGGGCTTATAGCGGACCTACTGTATGAGTGGAGGCTACCCACCAGAGATGCAAATCACATCTTGAATGGCAAATTCCCCTCGCCTGCTGGCAGTAGGAAATTATAGTTTTGGCTGCAGGGAAAGCGGAAAATAGCAAATGGGAGGAATTTTTCGCGTACTTGGTAACAGCACTGTTATTATGACCATGTTAACAGCACATATGGCACATGTCATACTGTACTTTGTAAAGGCCCTTTGGATTAATATTCACAGGTTGGCATTTATTGGAGGTAGTTCTGCAGGGTAGTCATCAAATCTGATTTTAAACCTTAACACTAACCTTAACCACATTGCTAACTCTAATGGCTAACCCTAGCCTTAAATGAAGAACAAAAATATATTTTTTTACGATAGGCCTATAGCCAATGTTGACTTTGCAGCTGGGCCATCTAGCGGAAACCGCTTAGTTCTGCCTCTTGGGCAAGACTCATGACAATAAACGTCAACCTGCTACCTTGTGAGGGCCCTTTGGATTAATGTTCAGTGAAATACTTGGCGTAATAGGGTGTCAAAATGAATCATGTGCAGTATGTTTTGAAATGACATATGCTGTACCATACGTACTGTACCACCAAGCAGGGGCTGATGTCATAGACCTTCATAGTTCCAGAATGTGCTGATGATGGCAGCCATTTTGGTGAAGCAGGAATCCAAACTAGTCTAATTGGAATGCATAGCAATAGAGTTCTAATTCCTAATACTACAGTACAATGTATTTGACTCTGACACCCTAGGACAGGTGAGTGATGGCCATAGCAGCTGAGGCTGTAAACTCAGCCTGGTGTATGCAGCCCGTTTGACAGATAGATCTACACAGTATGACAGATATAGAATATAGATGTACACAGTAACAGGCAGTGTGGTGTGGGTCTTACTTTGAGATGGATCTTCTGGAATAAACAACGCTCCATCTATGTTGTGTAATTAATCACTCAATCTTCTTCTGGGTTTGTAGCCCAGCAGCCAGGTCAGACTGACTGAGGGTTTTACACACCGCCTGTGTCATAAATAGATGCAAATCCTAGTTTAATCTGTAGTGTCCATTAATATGAACTAACACCCTGCTATTTCCCCTGTTTACAGGTCACGCGATAGTGCTGTCTGTCCTGGAGACTTGGTGTCGTCAGTCATTTCTTCCTTGACAGAAACCACTGGGTCTTCTTGGATGTGAGAACTATGTATTGAATGATTTTGGGAAGGAACCAGGTACCACTAAGGGAACATGGAAAACTCCTGAAATTCTACTGAACGGATGCAGAGCAGAGACTTGACCTGGAAATAACATAGAACCACCTATCCAGACTACTGGACTACTGATTACATCCAATTCCTAGCCGTTATTGTATCACCCACCAAATTCCTGTTTGTGTTTTTTCCTCCAACGGACTACTACAGTAGGAGATCCAACCTGCAAGGTATTTATTCATTAAAAATACAAACTGTGGATTACGCAAGCAAGATAAACCTTCATTCGAAACATGTGACGTGACATTTTCAAATATTTTTCCTCTTTTTGTCACAGAGCTCAGTGACTCCAAAACAACGTGTCTGTGTTCGAGATCGATTTTAGATCATAAGCATTTCCATTCCTTTTTAGCCTTATGAAGCAGATGTCTCTTCTTTTTAAGGTTTTTGATTTGGAAAAAAAATATGAAGTGTTTTTGAGAACTTGAGACATCAAAGGAGATGGCACAGTAGAAAAAACAGTTCTAACTACTACGTTTCAGTGTTTTGAATGAAAAGACACCATCCCACTGGGCACAGACGTCAATTCAACGTCTATTCCATGTCGGTTCAACGTCATTTCATTGATTGGACGTGTAAACAATGTTGATTTAACCAGTGTGTGCCCAGTAGGATGGTTTCACCAATCCAATTAAAATGACATAAGCTGAGCTCCAACTGTTTTACTAACTGTTTTACTATCTGTTTTTAAAAGCCTGGTGACCAACATTGAGTAAAAGTGTCAGTATTATCTCAATAAACCTATTTCAAAAGGATACCACTGGATGAAAAAGGGTTTGGTTTTGTATCATAGTTTCAAACGTCTTTGCAACACAATAGATTTTACAACATTGCCGAGGTCACCATCACAAGACCATCAAATACTGTAAAGCCAAAATAAAAAGCCAAGAATTTCATCACCCCTATTGTGCATATAAACCCCCACAATACAAGCACAAAATGTAATAAAAAATTAAAAACTTTCCATGCACTTGTTTGTGCTATATCACAGTAGCGCAGTACTGAATTTTAACGTTACTGTGAGGCAGGATATCAACAACACTAAAAGTGGTCATTCTGACATGGTCCTGTCATGGGGGTTGATGAAGCATTATGAAACAGAGGTCAGAATGGGAAACCATGAACTGCATGAAAAGGAGGCAACCTACTGCACTGCCGTCATATAGCACCTCTCCCACAGGTAGCCTAGCAGTTGGGCCAGTAACCTAAAGGTATCCCCTTTCATTGCATTCTCTGGGAAACCATCAACTGTCACAGAGGTTAGCATATGCATGAACTCAGATTACATGAAAAAAAGTCCTGTTTATGTCACAGTCCCAGACAACCTCCGTGGGACTTGTCTTGTGCAAGGGTAATGATGTTAGCATACGATAATTGTCCAGTATCCACACTGGAACTCATTTACAATTAGCCAGTCCTGCAAATAGTGGACTAATTGAAGTGGAAGAGCGCTGATCATTAATTCAGAGTTGTATTAATTCAAAGTTGTGTTAATTCAGAGTTTCATTAATCCAGAGTTGTATACATGGCACACTGTTTTTCCTCTGGTCTTCACCCCCCCCCCCCCCCCCCTCCTTCTGAAGAGTGTGTTTGTGCTTTTTATGAAGAAATTCACACAGCGAAGAAAAATAGATTAAAAAAAATAGTAGACCTTGATTGTGGTGTAAGAACACCGAATAAATTAAATAAAGACATGTTTTAAGGGTAACCAAAACAAATACTGTAAAATGGACCATTCGGGTTAGTTTCTTAAAACCAACTGCTGTTTTTTTTTGTTGCCATTTAGTGAGTACCCTGTTTAGCGAGTACCCCATTACCCTGCCCTCTACCAAAGTCGTTCAACGAAAGCCCTTTTGCACAAAGATGCTCTTTCCTTCTGAGCGATATCCTGCTAGGAAGCCACCTCTGAGAAATCCCAAAAACGTTGTTAGTGCATGTCATTAAAAGCTTACAGAAAATAAACCGGAATTCAAGACGTACAGTCTCGAGCAGGGGTGGAACTGGATGGAGCGCAGAGAAAGAGAGAGAGAGAGGGCCTAGCTGCAATAGAGAAGAGAAGGCTTAGTCCTGCCTGCTGAACCTTCTGACTGTTTGTGTTGCAGCCTTAATCTGTGGGCGGCAAAGGGCGAATGGCACACTCTTCCATTTCCACACCGATATATACTGCGACCATTGTAATTTTTGATGTTCTTATCAACATGCAGCTCTATACCTCCCTGTGGAAACCAAATACAGGTTAGAGGCAGGCAGGCTGCTCACAGGAAGCACAGAGATACGGAGGACACAGGTGGAGCTGTGTTGATTTTGCCCCTATGGCTTTCCTAACCCCAGCACACCCCGTAATGTTATGATATGTAACCTTATAATGTGGGGTTCTGCTTCTGCTGGTATGATAAGGATGATTGGGACATGTAGATACATAGATATGGTTCCTGGGTATAAATTGGTGACATTATGTATGGAAATTCCTGTATGTCTGTGATGCCGCTCTGATGGTAACGTCTGATACATCAGTGACAGATTTGATGAAGCATAAAGGTAGTTGTGTAACAGCTGTAAGTCTTGGTGTGGGAGTGGTTGGATGGTGCATTTAGAGATGAGAGTTCAGTAAATGTTTAGTGGAAAGGAATAACTCTTAGGGAATATAAACTTGGAAAATATACTGAACAAAAAATACAAACGCAACATATAAAGTGTTGGTCCCATGTTTCATGAGCTGAAATAAAAGATCTCAGAAATGTTCCATATGCACAAAAAGCGTATTTCTCACGAATGTTGTGCACAAATTTGCTAACATCCCTGTTTGTGAGCATTTTATCCTTTAACAAAATAGTCCATCCACCTGACAGGTGTGGCATATCAAGAATCTGATTAAACAGCATGATAATTACACGGGTGCAACTTGTGGTGGGGACAATAAATATGCAGTTTTATCACACAACACAATGCCACAGATGTCTCAAGTGTTGAGGGAGCATGTAATTGTCATGCTGACTGACAGAATGTCCACCAGAGCTGTTGTCAGAGATTTAATGTTCATTTCTCTACCATAAGCCGCCTCCAACGTCGTTTTAGAGAATTTGGCAGTAGGTCCAAACGGCCTCAACTGCAAACCACGTGTAACCACGCCAGCCCAGGACCTCCATATCCGGCTTCTTCACCTGCGGAACCATCTGAGGGGTGGAGGGGGGTGCTGAGGAGTATTTCTGTCTGAAATAAAGCCTTTTTGTGGGGGAAACTCATTCTGATTGGCTGGACCTGGCTCCCCACTGTGCCCTTGCCGAGTCATGTGAAAACCATAGATTAGGGTCTTATACATTTATTTAAATTACTTAATTTACTGATTTCCTTATATGAACTGTAACTCAGCAAAAAATCTTTGAAATTGTTGCATGTTGCGTTTATATAACTACACTTTAGAGCAGATGCTTAATCTCTATTTGTACTCAGCCATCCTCACGGCCAGACAATTGTCTGTTACAGGCTATCACTCATTTAACTCAAGTATTCACCTACACAAAAATTACACCTGAAATTAAATAGGTTATTTGTGCCATTTTGCTATTCAATGTTTCAGTAACTAATTTTTATTTACATTCATGAATTACTGGACGTGTGAGAATGCAGCTCACCTGTTGCTAAAAGTAGCTCCATCAAATTCATTTAGTCAGTGTGAAGAGAAACTCAGTGTATTTTACCTTACTTCATGTTATCTTTTCCAGTAGACCTACTGCTATTTATGTAAACCAAAAAGGCCTTTATCATAACGCAACACAATACAGCGTTTACAGACTCTCTTCAGCCCATGGCTTCAGTCAGGGCATTTCATATTTTGTCTGTCAATTGAAACATTACATTCACCACAGGATTCTCCGGATGATGAACACAATTAATTAAGTATACATTTTAGGCGAGACGTGCTCTCAAAGACTAGACCGCGGGGAATAGAGCGATATGGGGTGATACGTTTAGTGATCCAGGTTGACTCTTGTTTGGTTAGAAATCATTAAATTACAGTAATGACTAATTTCTCGTTCCTGCATGCAATACGCCAGAGACCACCAAGGATTTTATAAAGAGCTCGCAATGAAGAACAAACACTGAACGGCTCAGAGAACGGCTACGTGATTATACAGAGTAATTCAAAAGTGCATTAATAAAACAATACAGAAACATTCCTAAATTATTTGAGATAAAGGCAATTTCCATAATTCATTAAGATTAATCAGACGGCATCCCACTGTGGCGTTCGGTAGAAGAGAAAGAGGACACATGAAACCGGTCCCAGAGAAAGGCCCTTTCAATCTACTAACAATGATTTGAATCTACCCTTGGATAGGAGAATGAACCTGTTCTGCACTATGACGTCCCGGACGTATTAAAACACAATCCTTCAGTGATTTACCTTTATGTGCTCTAATATTCTATTAACACTGGAAAGCTTTTTCACAAATGAATCCTCTGGGTTTTGCATATCAAGGCATAAAAGGCTTTCAACGAAAGCTTGAGAGCAAGAAATCATTTCAGGGTGTTTTGAAAACCACAGCTTGAATCTAAGAATGTTATTGACATTTCGAAAAGACACTCAGAGTTCTCAAGCCGGTAACCTTGTCACAGAAAATACAAATCTGACTAGGGGAGTGGAGTTTTTGTTTGTGCCATATTCACTGCAGTATTTGCTGAGTTTTTGCTATGAATGGATGTCCTTTGTCTGCAAGGATGTCTAAATGGTCAAATGTGTCATATGTTTAAGAGATCCTAGATTTAGGGAGATAAGGCTTACTATGTTGTTAACAGCATAGTCCAGTGCATAGCTGGATAGTTGAGGTTAGGCTTACTAAATCAAATCAAATTTTATTTGTCACATACACATGGTTAGCAGATGTTAATGCGAGTGTAGCGAAACACTGCACTTTCTTAGGCCTGTCTGAATATGATTGCAGTACTATCACTATTATAGCAGTACCTTTTGTGTATGTTCATCAGCCCAATACGCATGGAGATCTCCAAAAACATATATGATTGAATTTCAGAACAGGGACAGAGGAAGCTCTGTTGATTAAATAGGCCTATGAAGGAGAAGACCTCATTTATAAACAGAAAAATGAATAGCTAAGTAACTAGTAGCTAAGCAACTAGTAGCTAAGTAACTAGTAGCTAAGTACCGCACTTGACTTTAAACAGAAAAATGAATAGCTAAGTAACTAGTAGCTAAGTAACTAGTAGCTAAGTACCGCACTTGACTTTAAGAGACACATGAACAAGAAACACTAGCTCCAGCACACATAAACACCATCTGGTGAGTTTGTTGAGGCTGCACCTTGACAGGATGAATTAGTCTGAAAAACTGTCAGATACATGGAACAAAATTAGATTTTCTCACCTCGTAATGAAATCTGACTGAGTGTAATGAAAAACCATTGGATCTTGAAAACACTTGAGATGAACTGTAGAAGTCTGCCTGTGAAGAAAGTTCCTCCTACATGTTGATCTAATTGTTTGGCCTCTCTCTCCATTCTCAATGTCTCACCATGTCTTCCCCATATCATCTAAATTGGATGTTTTCCCTAATTCACTTTAGGTGGGAATTTCATGTTATTCTGATGGTTGTTTTGTGTTCTTCTCGTCAGAAGAAGCAATTTAGTTTGAAGTGAGGCAGCTCCACTTCTCTCTCTGCTATGACCTGCAGCACAATGGGATTATTGTGCTCGGGGCCAAGGCATAGCGGCTGGCATTTTAATATCAAACTATTCCTGTATGCCTGTACCTGACACTTCCTCCTCTTCATGTTCCTCACGCTTGCCTGGACTGAGGCTATTCATCGTGTGTATCACACAACATGGCCCTCAAGCAGCTACATCCAGTCAGTCATTCACACTGTATGTTCCCCCTTTCAAAGGATTTTCTCTACCTGCTCTGGACAACTCCTCTCCTTGCGTACACTAATGATGGATTCAGGAGGAAGTAGGTGACAGCTGATTATACAGGGCCTCACTCATCGATTTTGCCCTCTCCATGACACATAATGAATGTATGAATCTGTCCAACTAGGTTCGATGGAGCCTTTCGCTCCCATTGTGTTGCTGTAGAGGTCCCGTATCCTTGTGTCCGAATATACTGTTGTCTGTCAGTCTGGCATTAGTGCTGGCCAGCGCGTCTGTTTCTGTTAGGAACCCTCATCATAGACTCTCTCCACTCCCACACTGCATTATCACAATGCCCCGGGGTCATAACAAAGGGCCTGTTGTAATTTAAAAAGGAAATTATATTTTGCGATAGTTACTGAGACAGATGGAAAGTGGGAGAGAACAGAGAGAGATAGGGGAGGAGGACAGAGAGAGATAGGGGAGGAGGACAGAGAGAGATAGGGGAGGAGGACAGAGAGAGATAGGGGAGGAGGACAGAAAATAAGAAAGTAACACTCCTCTCCTGGCAACCTGTGAACAGGTTAATGGGAGTGAGACTTGAAAGAGCTAATGCCTATCAGGACGGGGCAAGAGGAAGAGAGGGAAAGAGAGAGAGGGAGAGAGGGAGAGAGAGGGAGAGGGAGGGAGGGAGGGGGAGAGAGAGAAGGAGGGGAAGGAAAAGAGAGAGGGAGGGGGAGAGAGACAGGGAGGGAGAGAGAAAGAGAGAGGGAGGGGTAGAGAGCGAGAGGAGGAGAGAATGCAAGAGAGGGAGGGAGAGAGAGGGGGAGAGAGACAGGGAAAGAGAGGGAAGGAGAGGGAGAGAGGGAACGAGAGAGAGCGGGAAAGAGAGAGAGAGGGAGAGAGCGGGAAAGAGAGAGGGAGGGAGAGGGAAAGAGAAAGCGAGGTAGAGAGAGAGAGAGAAAGAGAGAGTGAATGAGAGAGCAAGGGAGAGGGAGAGAGAGAGAGGGAGGGAGAGGGAGAGAGGCACGAAATGACATTCTGATGTATTTCTGTCTTTTTTCCATCCTTGGCCCCATTTCTTGATGCGTGTACATTTGGACAAGTTACCGTAGCATGATTTGGGTTGGGTCCAATGAGGCAGTTAACGATTCTGGGGAAATTAAAGATTCATTTCCAAAGTTACCCTTCGATGAGGTCAATGGCCCATCATTTAGAAGATGGCAGAAGATTGATGACGATTAGAACAAACTGAAAATGTATCTCATCAAATGTTCTCTCACCTGTTTCAGTCATAGACGGGTTGTTTTCGTTTGTTATCATCACTGGCATGGTCAGTCATGCTGATGTGTAGCTGTTAAATTGGAGACTGAAATCACAGGGAAGTAGTGCAACTTGAAGCTATAGCTCCATGCTGGTTCTCCCCGACTGAACACTGCAGTGTGCACAGCGTCTTCCCTCCAATACAGACGGCCAGGCTCTCGTTACATAAGCTTGGCAGGGATCTGAGAAGATATCTGTTCTTGCTTTTGATGTAATTTGCAGAGATAGCATGTGTCCACATTTCAAACAAAATCGACTCTGGTAGAAGATTATATCACCTCCACAGTTCATTTTTAAAATGCTGTTTTATTAGAGGGGTGAAACGAGAGATACTTTTAAGGGAAGATAAGGTCTAGAGGAAAATTGGGGCTTGTAGAATGTTTAATTTTTTTCTATCTTGTTTGATTCTTCATCAGATATATATTTTTTAATGACATTGAACTTCTTGAACTACTTGTAAAACACTTGAGGCAGCTTGCCACCCTATCATAACCATATGGTATTACTGTACATGTAAACAAGTGGACCTTGATGATGAGCACAAACAATTAATCAAAGTAAATAAGAAAAGCTCACCATGGTTTCCACAGCCATAGAGTGATTTAAGATTATTTTCCAACTGAGGTACTGGGGAACCTCCTCTAACAGATGTTCCAAACTAATTATCTATTGTAGCGCAGATCTCACATATCCCTGAATCCCATCCTGTGGGAGGCTGGTCATCCGTGTTTCATATCCTTGGCTCTGTCTCCGGTTCTCCTGTTACCTGGGGCACTCCCCTCCATCTGTACAAGGGAACCAGAAGCACTGAGTCTAGCCTACCAGCAACACACTCAGCTACCTGCAGTCTACTATATACAGTGCCTTCAGAAAGTACTCACACCTCTTGACTTTTTCCACATTTTGTTGTGTTACAGCCTGAATTTAAAATGTATAAAATTTAGTTTAAAAAACAAACAAATTAGTAATAAATTAAAAGATTAAATGTCTTGAGTCAATAAGTATTCAAGTCTAAATAAGTTCAGGAGTAAAAATGTGCTTAACAATTCACATAATAATAGTGTTTAACATGAGTTTTGAATAACCACCTCATCTCTGTACCCCGCACATACAATAATCTGTAAGGTCCCTCAGTCGAGCGGTGAATTTCAAACACATATTCAACCACAAGGTTCTCTAATGCCTCACAAAGAAGGGCACCTATTGGTAGATGGTTAAAATAAAAAAAGCAGACATTGACTATCCATTTGATCATGGTGAAGTTATTAATTAAACTTTGGATGGTGTATCAATACACCCAGTCACTACAAAGATACAGGCGTTCTTCCTAACTCAATTTCCGGAGAGGAAGGAAACAGCTCAGGGATTTCACCATGAGGCCAAAGTTAGCTTAATAAACAGTTACAGAGTTTAATCAAATCAAATCAAATTGTATTTGTCACATACACATGGTTAGCAGATGTTAATGCGAGTGTAGCGAAATGCTTGTGCTTCTAGTTCCGACAATGCAGTAATAACCAACGAGTAATCTATCCTAACAATTTCACAACAACTACCTTAAACACACAAGTGTAAAGGGATGAAATATATGAATGAGTGATTGTACAGAACGGCATAGGCAAGATGCAGTAGATGGTATCGAGTACAGAATATACATATGAGATGAGTAATGTAGGGTATGTAAACATTATATGAAGTGGCATTGTTTAAAGTGGCTAGTGATACATGTATTACATAAAGATGGCAAGATGCAGTAGGTAGTATAGAGTACAGTATATACATATGAGATGAGTAATGTAGGGTATGTAAACATTATATGAAGTGGCATTGTTTAAAGTGGCTAGTGATAAAAAAAAATCATAAATCTTTACATTGTTAAAGTGGCTGGAGTTGAGTCAGTATGTTGGCAGCAGCCACTCAATGTTAGTGGTGGCTGTTTAACAGTCTGATGGCCTTGAGATAGAAGCTGTTTTTCAGTCTCTCGGTGCCTGCTTTGATGCACCTGTACTGACCTCGCCTTATGGATGATAGCGGGGTGAACAGGCAGTGGCTCGGGTGGTTGTTGTCCTTGATGATCTTTATAGCCTTACTGTGACATCGGGTGGTGTAGGTGTCCTGGAGGACAGGTAGTTTGCCCCCGGTGATGCGTTGTGCAGACCTCACTACCCTCTGGAGAGCCTTACGGTTGTGGGCGGAGCAGTTGCCGTACCAGGCGGTGATACAGCCTGACAGGATGCTCTCGATTGTGCATCTGTAAAAGTTTGTGAGGGCTTTTGGTGACAAGACGAATTTCTTCAGCCTCCTGAGGTTGAAGAGGCGCTGCTGCGCCTTCTTCACCACGCTGTCTGTGTGGGTGGACCAATTTAGTTTGTCCGTGATGTGTACGCAGAGGAACTTAAAACGTACTACCCTCTCCACTACTGTCCCGTCGATGTGGATAGGGGGGTGCTCCCTCTGCTGTTTCCTGAAGTCCACGATCATCTCCTTTCAGTGTGAGGTTATTTTCCTGACACCACACTCCGAGGGCCCTCACCTCCTCCCTGTAGGCCGTCTCGTCGTTGTTGGTAATCAATCCTACCACTGTAGTGTCGTCCGCAAACTTGATGATTGAGTTGGAGGCATGCATGGCCACGCAGTCGTGGGTGAACAGGGAGTACAGGAGAGGGATCAGAACGCACCCTTGTGGGGCCCCAGTGTTGACGATCAGCGGAGTGGAGACGTTGTTACCTACCCTCACCGCCTAGGGGCGGTCCGTCAGGAAGTCCAGTACCCAGTTGCACAGGGCGGGGTCGAAACCCAGGGTCTCGAGCTTGATGACGAGTTTGGAGGGTACTATGGTGTTAAACGCTGAGCTGTAGTCGATGAACAGCCTTCTCACATAGGTATTCCTCTTGTCCAGATGGGTTAGGGCAGTGTGCAGTGTGGTTGCGATTGCGTCGTCTGTGGACCTATTGGGGCGGTAAGCAAATTGGAGTGGGTCTAGGATGTCAGGTAGGGTGGAGGTGATATGGTCCTTGACTAGTCTCTCAAAGCACTTCATGGTGACGGAAGTGAGTGCTACGGGGCGGTAGTCGTTTAGCTCAGTTACCTTAGCTTTCTTGGGAACAGGAACAATGGTGGCCCTCTTGAAGCATGTGGGGACAGCAGACTGGGATAAGGATTGATTGAATATGTCCGTAAACACACCAGCCAGCTGGTCTGCGCATGCTCTGTGGACACGGCTGGAGATGCCGTCTGGGCCTGCAGCCTTGCGAGGTTTAACACGTTTAAATGTTTTACTCACGTCGGCTGGAGTGAAGGAGAGTCCGCAGGTTTTGGTAGCGGGCAGGTTTTGGTAGCGGGCAAAGAGGTTGTTTAGTCTGTCTGGGAGCAAGACATCCTGGTCCGCGACGGGGATGGTTTTCTTTTTGTAATCTGTGATTGACTGTAGACACTGCCACATACCTCTTGTGTCTGAGCCGTTGAATTGCGACTCTACTTTGTCTCTATACTGACGCTTAGCTTTTTTGATTGCCTTGCGGAGGGAATAGCTACACTGTTTGTATTCGGTCATGTTTCCGGTCACCTTGCCCTGATTAAAAGCAGTGGTTCGCGCTTTCAGTTTCGTGCGAATGCTGCCATCAATCCACGGTTTCTGGTTTGGGAATGTTTTAATAGTTGCTGTGGGTACGACATCGCCGATGCACTTGCTAATAAACTCGCTCACCGAATCAGTGTATTCGTCAATGTTGTTGTTTGACGCAATGCGGAACATATCCCAGTCCACGTGACAGGAGATTCCTGTTTTAGTTTCTGTCTATAGGCTGGAAGCAACAAAATGGAGTCGTGGTCAGCTTTTCCAAAGGGAGGGCGGGGGAGGGCCTTATATGCGTCGCGGAAGTTAGAATAACAATGATCCAGGGTTTTACCAGCCCTGGTTGCACAATCGATATGCTGATAGAATTTAGGGAGTCTTGTTTTCAGATTGGCCTTGAATGAATGCAGCCTCAGGATATGTGGTTTCCAGTTTACATAGAGTCAAATGAAGTTCGTTCAGGGCCATCGATGTTTCTGCTTGGGTGGGAATATATGCGGCTGTGATTATATTCAAAGAGAATTCTCTTGGTAGATAATGCGGTCGACATTTGATTGTGAGGAATTCTAAGTCAGGTGAACAGAAGGACTTGAGTTCCTGTATGTTGTTATGATCACACCATGTCTCGTTAATCATAAGGCATACCCCCCGCCCTTCTTCTTACCAGAAAGATGCTTGTTTCTTTCGGTGCGATGCGTGAAGAAACCAGCTGGCTGTACCGACTCCGATAGGGTGTCTCGAGTGAGCCATGTTTCCGTGAAGCAAAGAACGTTACAGTCTCTTATTTCTCTCTGGAATGCTACTCTTGCTCGGATTTCATCTACCTTGTTGTCAAGAGACTGGACATTGGCGAGTAGTATGCTCTGGAGCGGTGCGCGATGTGCCCGTCTCCGGAGCCTGACCAGAAGACCGCTTCGTCTGCCACTTTTACGGCGTCGTTGTTTTGGATCGCCGGCTGGGATCCGATCCATTGTCCTGGGTGGTTGGCAAAACAGAGGATCCGCTTCGGGAAAGTCGTATTCCTGGTCGTAATGATGGTGAGTTGACGTTGCTCTTATATCCAATAGTTCCTCCCGACTGTATGTAATAAAATCTAAGATTACCTGGTGTACCGATGTAAGAAATAACACGTAAAAAAACAAAATACTGCATAGTTTCCTAGGAACGCGAAGCGAGGCGGCCATCTCTGTCGGCGCCGGAAGTGTGTAATGGCTGTGCAGTGGTGTAAAGTACTTGAAAGTACTACTTAAGTCCTTTTTTGGGGTATCTGTACTTTACTTTACTATTTATATGATGTACTTTTTACTCCATACATTTTCCCTGACACCCAAATTACTCATTACATTTTGAATGATTAGCAGGACAATAAAGTGGTCTAATTCACACACTTATCAAAAGAACATCCCTGGTCATCCCTACAGCCTCTTATCTGGAACAGGCCCCTGGCTATCCTTAAATAAAAATAAATGCAATTATAAAACCAAATACTTAAGTAGTATTTTACTGGGTGACTTTCACTTTTACTTTTCTATGAAGGTATCTTTATTTGTACTTTTACTCAATTGGGAACTTTTTCCACCACTGTGGCTGTGATAGGATAAAACTGAGGATGGATCAACAACTTTGTAGTTACTCCACAATACTATCTTCATTGACAGAGTGAAAATAAGGAAGCCTGTACAGAATACAAATATTTGTATTCTGAAGATATTGCAAATCTTGTTTGCAACAAGGAACTATAGTAATACTGCAAGAAATGTGGCAAAGCAATTAACTGTTTGTCCTGAATACAAAGTGTTATGTTTTTCGGCAAATCCAATACAACACATTACTGATTACCGCTCTCCATATTTTAAAGCAAAGTGGTGGCTGCATCATGTTATGGGTATGCTTGTAAATGTGAAGGACTGGGGTGTTTTTCAGGATAAAAAATAAATGAAATGGAGCTAAGCACAGGAAAAATCCAAGAGGAAACTCTGGTTCAGTCTGCTTTCCACCAGACACTGGGAGATTAATTCACCTTTCAGCAGGACAATAACCTAAAGCACAAGGCCAAATCTACACTGGAGTTTCTCACCAAGAAGACAGTGAATTTTCCTGAGTGGCCGATTTACAGTTTTGACTTAGATCTACTTGAAACTCCTATGACAAGACCTGAAAACGGTTGTCTAGCAATGATCAACAACCAATTTGACAGAGGTTGACGGATTTTGAAAATAATAATGGGCAAATGTTGCACAATCCAGGTGTGGAAAGCTCTTACATGCTGACCACACCGCTCGCGTCACGTGAGCGAGCGTTGCAAAATGAATGTACACATACATGTTACATGTTCAATCATTGCACCCACACTGCTCACGCGCGCCAACGAGTGTCTGCGTTGGCAAAAGCTAAAGTAGAAGTCAGTTCTATTTGCGACAATGAAGACAGTGCAAGTCCTGCTCTCCTCATTGGTTCATAGAAGCAGATACCCACGTGCCATCTCCTCATTGGTTATACCCACGTGGCTGATTCCAACGATGAAGTGAGGTTGGTCGGTCGGTCGTGGTAATACTATGAAAGTTAGACGCCAATCACCATATAAAGTCCAAAGAAGAAATAGCCTGGAAGGAGGAGAGATGACTAGAAACGATCCGGTTGACCGTTTTATGTGTGGATTAATTGTCGGAGTAGAGGACCTTGTGCATTTCAGGTAAAATAACTCAACATTTATATCCCAGGACAAATTAGCTAGCAACAGCAAGCTAGCTAAATAGGAAACATTAGCTAGCAACTGCAAGCTGCAGGCTAAATTGCCGTCCAGTCTGGGCATGGTGTTAGAGACTTACACAGAAAGACTCACAGCTGTAATTGCTGCCAAGGGTTCTAGTACAATTTATTGACTCAGGGGTGTGAATACTTTTGTAAATTAGATATTTCATTTTCAATACATTTGCAAAAATGTTGAAAAAACGTGTTTTCACTTTTTAATTATGAGGTATTGTGTGTAGATGGCTGAGAAAAAAATCTAGTTAATCAATTGTGAATTCAGGCTGTAACACAACAAAATGTGTAATAAGTCAAGGGGTATGAATATTTTCTGATGACACTGTACGCCTACTGGATAACTGTCCTACTCTACATGGCTTAGAATAAAGTCATTGCACACCAAGTTTTGACTGTGTGTATATTTAGTGCTACTCAACCATACAAAAACTCAAGGGTTAGTAGAAAGATTTCACAATAGCTATACATAAATGTGTGGTTTATGCTAGGACACTGGACTGTTATGGGAACAGACCTTTTTTAAATAAATGTGACAAGGATGTAACCACACAGTGATGGCTAGCCCTAACATGACTAATTAGCAATCAATTAATCTATGACATATGAGACATTTCTGAACTCCACAATAAACTTTACAATAAAAATAAATAATTTGTGAGAAATGCAAGCCCAAGCGATTTGAGTCAACTATAACTCCTAATCTTGTGTGAATCCTTTCCCAAAGGAATTTAGGATCTGAACATTGTAATCAAGTTCTCTGCTCTTAACTTAACAGTACAGCCTGCGATGAGCATGTTAGCACATTTACGTTCATTAATAATTTAACAAAGAAGTATTTACAAGAGGATCAAATTAAAACAGCGCACAAACCTTTTGCAAACACCATCTGAACGTTTCAGAAGGTGAAGGTCAGTGGAAATAAGAGTGTTTTTAGCTTCATAACACAGAATGACAGAACAGTTCTGGTTATGCCAGTTGTCTAAAAACCCACGGACGCTACAGTACCTAGTGTGCTAATAGGCTGAATGATAAAACAATAGTGGATACGGTAGTAGAGGGAGGTTCAACATCTAAAATAACCTACTCAGCCAGACCATGTGACGACAGATAGAATGGATTAAGCTATGGTTGGCTGGCTTTGCAGTTCTGTCAATGTTAGCATTGGGGTGGCTGTCTTTTCTCTACAGATCACAGGGAATCCGTAAGGTCACTGCCACTGGGGAAAAGGAAGCAGCATTGTCATGATATGGATGTAGAGTGACTTCTGCAACCCCCTGGGGCTGTGTTTTAGATAGTGCTGTATTGTTGGTAGAGAGAGGAGGTGAGGATAAGGGAGGTGGAAGAGTTACTGAACTGAACAGCTGACTGGCTGGATGGTGTTGCTGTCTTTAATTCCTAGTCATCTGGCTACACGGAATCACACAGGAGGATGCTCATGTAACATGTTAGAAAGACGTTCCCAAACATAGTAGCTCTACTGTATCACTACCGTTCCTTCTGACTCCCATCTCTCCTGACTACATTAAGATTCAGAATCATTTGATTTAAAACATTTTATAATAACTGGATAATTGGATAATAATTGGTGATGATTCAGAATAATTGGTTAGAATAGATATGAAAACATTCCCTTGTTCGGTGTTTACAGTGAAACACAGTTGGTGTCTAACATCTCACACTTCAGTCACATATGGTTCATTTGGATCCCAAAAACAAAATCTAGAATAGTCATTACCATTCAGTCCAGCCTGGTCTCCTAGACTAGACGTAACATAGTAAACGTAAATAAGTAGTTGCAAAGTTGCTAATTACGTAGCCAGTGGTGTAGTGCTATTTTTTTTATGATGTTATCATTTCTCAATCAGTTTGTACAGAGAGGTGTAGACTATTGAATATCGTTGTAGAATAGGCCTATGAATAAAATGCATTCTCCAATCGCAATGTCTTCCTATGCCCACACGTTTTTCTATTTTTAATACCCACAAAACGAAGTTAGGTATACCTCGTTTAAAAATAGGCTATCATCACTGTCAATTGTGAATGATAACTCTTCACGTTTTACCAGTGAAATGTCCAAACTCTGTCCGCATGCCAATCACCTGATCTCAATCAGTTTCATGGATCTTCTTGAATGACTGTTTCGTGGGCGAATTGAAGCAGATGGTGTTAACAAACTATTAGCCTTTCTTGTAGGCCTATTTAGTTTCAATCAAAGCCTATCCTGCCTAATTGCACGCGCTGTTACTGTAAAGGCCGGCGCTGGAGTCGAGAACCAGGTACGGGGAGTTGACATTTAATTGGAACAGATACAGAAACAAGACAGGAACACCGTCAGCACACGGATACACAACGACAATCAACAATCAATGCAGCAGCGGCGAACAGAAATGGGGAACTGACAAATATAGGGGAGGTAATAAACAGGTGATTGAGTCCAGGTGAGTCCAATAATACGCTGATGCGCGTAACGGGGAAAGGCAGGTGTGCGTACTGATGGTGGCAGGAGTGCGTAATGCTGGGGAGCGGGAGAAGGCGTGACATTTTGGCGGCATGAGGAAATAAATGTGACCATTCAGCTTCAGATAAGAAATGTACTGAGGTGTTTTTGGTGTAACATACTGTATTATAGGCCTACTGCTACAGTAGCCTTTACACTTTTATATTTGGTGCTGATATGTAAAATACTAATTCATCAATGTGATCTTGCAAGCCATTGATTCAGCTTTGATGTAACTTGACTAAACTGGCACCACTGTGAGAAGTGAATCTTCTATTTGTAATAACTCATCACTTATTGTAATAATACGTGAAGAGAAGGACTATTAGGTGTAGGCAACAGATCTTGATGAGGGTTATTTTAAGCAATTTGAGTGCCCTTTAAATCGTGATATATGGGCTCCACTGCCCAAGAGGGGTCCCGTGGAGGTTTGTGAACATCAAGGCAGACACGCAGTGAATTTGGATCCTAGATCTCGTTAGTGTGATGATAAGGTTCATGCAGTGGATCAGTTGGTCTGTATATGCAATGGAGGTGGTACGTTTCTGTAAGCTAAGCACTCAGACAGTAGTCCGAGTTCAAATGGAGGTGGTACGTTTCTGTAAGCTAAGCACTCAGACAGTAGTCCGAGTTCAAATGGAGGTGGTACGTTTCTGTAAGCTAAGCACTCAGACAGTAGTCCGAGTTCAAATGTGTTGTAGCCTTACATGAGTCCCAAGTCCATAACAAAATGTTTTGAGGACATCCGTTTTAGCAACCCCTGGTAGAGTTTTCTGTCTCACTGTCTGTCAACTGATTTAACTTGTAATATATGCTGGCTCCTTTCCTGTTTCAAATTTGTTACGGGGAATGTATATATTTCCCAAATTGACCTTTTCCTGTAACATACAGTATATATATGTAACACAGGTAAGCCCTTTACTATTGCCCTTCCAGTTCTGTCTGATATGGCCTGCTCAAAGTGGTCAGGCCTCCGACCGACGGGGCTCTGCACACACGTCTACAGTTACTCATCATTTGTGCCACGTTCAGAGAGAGAGAAGACAGGGAAGAAACCAACATTTACCCACCTATAGGCTGCTATAGCCTACATATTTATTTAGTTTGTCATTCTATCGTTTTCATGGAATGGTAATGAAATATACTTTATTTCGAATTTACCAGAATACATTTTCCCGAAATATTTTTACAAGCTCTGTGTATTCTCAAATTGAAAAAAGTGAGGGAGCGCCGCTCCACTATGGCAGCAATACATCCCTGGAGGTAATATATAATACTAATTGGAGTGTCCCGGATTTACATTCACTATGTTACGTCTACCCGAGTCCAGGTTGTTCAGACATGTCAAGAACTTTACATTATATCAATCTTACAGTACTATTGCTGAATGATATACAGAGCAAAACATTTTCTACGAACTCATGGTTTCCTAAAATTTGTATCCTATATGACAATCAATATTGTTCTGTAGGACAGAACAGCTACGTCTGGTAAGACGAGGGGTGGTGGTGTGTGTCTATTTGTCAATAACAGCTGGTGCACGATGTCTAATATTAAAGAGGTCTCGAGGTATTTCTCGCCTGAGGTAGAGTACCTCATGATAAGCTGTAAACCACACTATCTACCAAGAGAGTTTTCATCTATATTTTTTGTAGCTGTCTATTTACCACCACAAATCGATGTTGGCACTAAGACCGCACTCAACGAGCTGTATAAGGCCATAAGCAAACAAGAAAATCCTCATCCAGAAGCGGCACTCATAGTGGTCGGGGACTTTCATGCAGGCAAACTTACATCTGTATTACTTCATTTCTACCAGCATGTCACATGTGCAACCAGAGGGAAAAAAACGCTCTAGTCAATAAATATTTTCTTAACTGTATTTCTTGAACTGCATTGTTGGTTGGGGGGTTCGTAAGTAAGCATTTCATGTATGCGGCGCATGTGACAAATACAATTTGATTTGATTTGATCCCTGAGGATCTCTTGTCAACCAGTGTGAAGTGTGCTGTGAATTAGAAACATTCAAAATAAGGTTTTCAAAGAGTTACAGAATATTTATGGTTTCTCTGTCAAACCATTAAATACAGTGCATTCGTAAAGTATTCAGACCCCTTGACTTTTTCCACATTTTGTTACGTTACAGCCTTATTCTAAAATGTATTAAATTGTTTTCCCCCTTCAATCTACACACAATACCCCATAATGAGAAAGTCATAAAAAAAGGTTTTTATAAATCTTTGCAAAATGTATTAAAGAAATATCACATTTATATAAGTATTCAGACTCTTTACTCAGTACTTAGTTGAAGCACCTTTGGCAGCCATTACAGCCTCGATTCTTCTTGGGTATGATGCTACAAAATTGGCACACCTCTATTTGGGGACTTTCTCCCATTCTTCTCTAAAGATCCTCTCAAGCTCTGTCAAGTTGAATGGGGTGTCGCCGCACAACTATTGTCAGGTCTCTCCAGAGATGTTCGATCGGGTTCAAGTCCGGGCTCTGGCTGGGCCACTCAAGGACATTCAGAGATGTCCCCGAAGCAACTCCTGCGTTGTCTTTGCTGTGTGCTTAGATTGTTGTCATGTTGGAAGGTGAACTGTTGCCCCCAGTCTGAGGTCCTGAGCGCTTTAGAGCAAGTTTTCACCAAGGATCTCTCTGTACTTTGCTCCGTTCATCTTTCCCTCGATTCTGAGTAGTCCCCCAGTCCCTACCTTCTGAAAAACATCCCCACAGCATGATGCTGCCACCATCATGCTTAACTGTAGGGATGGTGCCATGTTTCCTCCCTACGTGACACTTGGCATTCAGGCGAAGAGTTTCATCAAACCAGAGAATCTTGTTTTTCATGCTCTGAGAGTCCTTTACTGTAGGTGCCCTTTGGCAAACCCCAGCGGGCTGTCATGTGCCTTTTACTGAGGAGTGGCTTCCATCTGGCCACTCTACCATAAAGGCCTTATTGGTGGAGTGCTGCAGAGATGGTTGTCCTTCTGGAAGTTTCTCCCATCTCTACAGAGGAACTCTGTCAGAGTGACCATTGGGTTCTTGGTCACCTCCCTGACCAACGCCCTTCTCCCCTGATTGCTCAGTTTGGCCAGGCGGCCAGCTCTAGGAAGAGTCTTGGTGGTTCCAAACTTCTTCCATTTTATTATGATGGAGGCCACTGTGTTCTTGGGGACCTTCAATGCTGCAGAAATGTTTTGGTACCCTCCCCATATCTGTGCCTCGACACAATCCTGCCTCGGAGCGCTATAGCCAATTCCTTCGAACTCATTGCTTGATTTTTGCTCTGTCAACTGTGGGACCTTATATAGACAGGTGTGCCTTTCCAAATCATGTTCAATCAATGGAATTTACCACAGGTGGACTCCAATCAAGTTGTAGAAACATCTCAAGGATGATCAATGGAAATAGGATACACCTGAGCTCAATTTCGAGTCTCATACCAAAGAGTCTGAATGCTTATGTAAATAAGGTATCTGTTTTATATTTTTAATACATTTACAAAAATGTCTAAAATCCTGTTTTCGCTTTGCCATTATGGGTTATTGTGTGTAGATTGATGAGCATTTTTTTATTTATATAATTCATGTTTTTTGTTCTTAACTGACTTGCCTAGTTAAAAAAATAAAACAAATGTTACCATAATGCTGTAATGTAACCAAATGTGGAAAAAGTGAATGGGTCTGAATATGTTCCGAATGCACTGTATATGCAGCACATCTGAGATCCCAATTCTTTTGCAGGCGACTACGTCTGGATTTGATGATATCCTTTTGGAAGGCAGAAGAGAAAAGGGAGGACTATGCGTGACCAAAGATAGACAATGTAGGAAGATGCATAGAAACAATATAAATCCCTGATCCCTGATAAATCCCTGTCTCTCCAATATAAATCCCTGATCACGCTAGAAAACAATGGGGTGGCAAGCTGAGCAGTGAGCACATGCCATGGGATCATGTTCCCAGTAATCAAATGACATGAAAACACATAGTTTCAATGTCTTTTTAACCAAAAATATTTATTTTCAACCAAAAAGACATCTTCTCACCTTCTCAACGTATTGTGCTCATAGGGTTATATTGCCAAAACTGGACATGTGCAGTACAACGTTCATCAAAGAGAAGGGTGGCTTTGACAAGTTATTTGAAAGTTTCTTACAAGGTGATATCACTAACATGGGCGAACTGTTAATGTCAATTCAACTGAATCCTGTCCTATTCGGCTTAACCTTGTTTTGATTTTACTTACAGACATATGTACTCACTCTTTTAAGCCTCTCAGTTTTGAACCCACTCTGGGTTGAACCCTCTCAGTTTTGAACCCACTCTGGGTTGAACCCTTTCAGTTTTGAACACTCTCTGGGTTGACTGTGATTATTATGTGACTTGCATTCAATTGTGATTATCTCCAGGTGCTACCTGTTGGTAGGGGGGTGGAGTTTTCCTTTTGAATAGCCAGTTTGCTGGGTGCTGTTTGAGATGTGATGACGTTTGAGAAGTGATGACGTTTGAGATGTGATGACGTTTGAGATGTGATGACGTTTGTGATGTGATGACGTTTGAGATGTGATGACGTTTGAGATGTGATGACGTTTGAGATGTGATGACGTTTGAGATGTGATGACGTTTGAGATGTGATGACGTTTGTGAAGTGATGACGTTTGAGATGTGATGACGTTTGAGATGTGATGACGTTTGAGATGTGAGGACGTTTGAGATGTGATGACGTTTGAGAAGTGATGACGTTTGAGATGTGATGACGTTTGTGAAGTGATGACGTTTGAGAAGTGATGACGTTTGAGATGTGATGACGTTTGAGATGTGATGACGTTTGTGAAATTATGACGTTTGAGATGTGATGATGTTTGAGATGTGATGACGTTTGAGATGTGATGACGTTTGAGATGTGATGACGTTTGAGATGTGATGACGTTTGAGATGTGATGACGTTTGAGATGTGATGACGTTTGTAAAACGATGACATATGAGGTGATGACAATTGATATGTGATGACGATTGAGATGTGATGACGTTTGAGATGTGACGTTTGAGATGTGATGACGTTTGAGAAGTGAGGGCATTTGAGAAGTGATGGCGTTTGAGAAGTGATGACGTTTGAGATGTGATGACGTTTGAGAGGTGATGGCGTTTGAGAAGTGATGGCATTTGAGAAGTGATGACGTTTGAGATGTGATGACGTTTGAGATGTGATGACGTTTGAGAAGTGATGGCGTATGAGAAGTGATGACGTTTGAGATGTGATGACGTTTGAGATGTGATGACGTTTGAGATGTGATGACGTTTGAGAAGTGATAGCGTTTGAGATGTGATGACGTTTGTGATGTGATGACGTTTGAGATGTGATGACGTTTGAGATGTGATGATGTTTGAGATGTGATGATGTTTGAGATGTGATGATGTTTGAGATATGTGGAGCGCTCCTATTATTTATTGATAATTCATTGATCACATTGCTGCTTGTCTGCTTCTCATTACCTTGCAGTAAATTAAATATTTCTTTAGCATTATGTCTTGGAATTTTCATGCTCCACCCCTGATGTGACGAACTTGTGTTTTTGTTATTTAATGTTTAATTGTATTTAGTTATTTATTCAAAGACCTCACCTCATTGAACAAGGTGGCGTAGCGGCTACTTCCTCCTGTGACAATTAGTATGTACACTGGCAGTAGTGTCTGCGGTGTCATGACAATGTCCAGAAAGGCACTGGTAGCACTCTCCACTTGGTGTGAGTCAGGGTTGTTAGGCATTTTTTAATTTCCCATTAGACTCACACAAAATATCAATTCATGTTCTCTCCCAGGTAACTCATTAATTAGCTGTGATGCATGTGAAGCTCAGAGTGAAGGCTTTTTGCCAAGAATTGGTTAGCAGTTTATGCATAAGAAATTTACAGAAGAACAGATGGTTACGTTAGGGACTAATGATATTGACACGTGTGTGTGTGTGTGTGTGTGTGTGTGTGTGTGTGTGGTAATGTGAAAGCACAGAAGGCATACTACCATCTACTGTATCTGTGTTGGCAAAAGAAACACAGGTAATAAAAAGAGCTACAGTAGATACAAGTTGACAATGTATTACATTATATTTGAGAGAGAGAGAAGGGAAGAGAGAGAGAGAGTGAAGAAGAGCACTCATACAGTATGGTGCAATTCTACACTAGAGTTTCAGAATGCAACCTTCTGTTAGGATGCATTCTGAAACTCTAGCACCCAAACCTTCTGTTAGGATGCATTCTGAAACTCTAGCACCCAAACCTTCTGTTAGGATGCATTCTGAAACTCTAGCACCCAAACCTTCTGTTGGGATGCATTCTGAAACTCTAGCACCCAAACCTTCTGTTAGGATGCATTCTAAAACTCTAGCACCCAAACCTTCTGTTAGGATGCATTCTGAAACTCTAGCACCCAAACCTTCTGTTAGGATGCATTCTGAAACTCTAGCACCCAAACCTTCTGTTAGGATGCATTCTGAAACTCTAGCACCCAAACCTTCTGTTGGGATGCATTCTGAAACTCTAGCACCCAAACCTTCTGTTGGGATGCATTCTGATACTCTAGCACATAAACCTTCTGTTGGGATGCATTCTGAAACTCTAGCACCCAAACCTTCTGTTAGGATACATTCTGAAACTCTAGCACCCAAACCTTCTGTTAGGATGCATTCTGAAACTCTAGCACCCAAACCTTCTGTTAGGATGCATTCTGAAACTCTAGCACACAAACCTTCTGTTAGGATGCATTCTGAAACTCTAGCTCGCAAACCTTCTGTTAGGATGCATTCTGAAACTCTAGCACGCAAACCTTCTGTTAGGATGCATTCTGAAACTCTAGCACGCAAACCTTCTGTTAGGATGCAGTCTGAAACTCTAGCACCCAAACCTTCTGTTAGGATGCATTCTGAAACTCTAGCACCCAAACCTTCTGTTAGGATGCATTCTGATACTCTAGCACCCAAACCTTCTGTTGGGATGCATTCTGATACTCTAGCACCCAAACCTTCTGTTGGGATGCATTCTGAAACTCTAGCACCCAAACCTTCTGTTAGGATGCATTCTGAAACTCTAGCACCCAAACCTTCTGTTGGGATGCATTCTGATACTCTAGCACATAAACCTTCTGTTGGGATGCATTCTGATACTCTAGCACATAAACCTTCTGTTGGGATGCATTCTGAAATTTCAGAATGCATCCCAACAGAAGGTTTGGGTGTTCCGCTATGCATGAGTTGTCTTTCATTAAACTCCAAGTGCGATCCTCTCGGTTCTAGAATGTTTACCTTTGTTCAGAGTGTTCTCGGCATAGCACTGTTATTTTTCACTTATCTCGTGATTGCACTTTCCTTTAAAGATCTCTACGTTTGTCCTTCACAGCCTAATATAGCCACTGCAATGATTAATCAATACAGTATAGGCTCTGAAATAGAAATATGGATGGTGTCAATCATTATTCATATTCTTATATCATCCACGTCACATGGGTTTGACTTAGGCACAGCTTTCAGGCAGTGAAGTGGTAGCTTTGAAATGTTAGTGGTTTCGCAACATACATTTGTGAATTGTCATATTTGGGTCTTTGATACTTACTGAGTGAACATTCCATCCCTGTTTGGAACTTACAGTATACAGTATACTGTTTGTATACATATATATATGATACATGATCATTACACAGGTGCACCTTGTGCTGGGGGCGGTGGCGATTTTAGCATGTAAATCTTGGTGGGGCAAACTCAAAAAACAATGTTCGATGCATGCCAGCAAAGCCATTACACAACCCAACACAACACTAAACAATACATTAATTGCACTATAACGGTGACAAATGGTGCCCACAAACTGTTAGGGCCTACATAAAGCTGTCCCAACAACAGCTTTCTATTCAGCACCATGGAGTGAATCCTTACCACTGCTACACCTGGCTATCAGTGGAGCCTTGTCTGGCTACAAAACAGTTCATTCAGCCTCTTTTACTGCCTTTAAAAAAACAGAGCTGATATGGCTGACATGCTTAAACAAATGTGGTTTCTACTGATAATTGAGATGACGTTTGAGATGTGATGACGTTTGAGATGTGATGACGTTTGAGATGTGATGACGTTTGAGATGTGATGACGTTTGTGAAGTGATGACGTTTGAGATGTGATGACGTTTGAGATGTGAGGACGTTTGAGATGTGATGACGTTTGAGAAGTGATGACGTTTGAGATGTGATGACGTTTGTGAAGTGATGACGTTTGAGAAGTGATGACGTTTGAGATGTGATGACGTTTGAGATGTGATGACGTTTGTGAAGTGATGACGTTTGTGAAATTATGACGTTTGTGAAATTATGACGTTTGTGAAATTATGACGTTTGAGATGTGATGACGTTTGAGATGTGATGACGTTTGAGATGTGATGACGTTTGAGATGTGATGACGTTTGAGATGTGATGACGTTTGTGAAGTGGTGACGTTTGAGATGTGATGACGTTTGAGATGTGATGACGTTTGTGAAACGATGACATATGAGGTGATGACAATTGATATGTGATGACAATTGAGATGTGATGATGTGATGACGATTGAGATGTGATGACGTTTGAGATGTGACGTTTGAGAAGTGATGACGTTTGAGATGTGACGTTTGTGAAGTGATGACGTTTGAGAAGTGATGACGTTTGAGATGTGATGACGTTTGAGAAGTGAGGGCATTTGAGAAGTGATGGCGTTTGAGAAGTGATGACCCTAGGACCATGCGTCGGGACTGCCGCCCGTGGTGACTCCTTGCTGTCCCCAGTCCGCCTGGCCTTGCTGCTATTCCAGTTTCAGCTGTTCTGCCTGCGGTTATGGAACCGCCACCTGTCCCAGACCTGTTGTTTTTCAACTCTTGATGATCGGCTATGAAAAGCCAACTGAAAATTATTCATGATTATTATTTGACCATGCTTGTCACTTATGAACATTTTTGAACATCTTGGCATAGTTCTGTTATAATCTCCACCCGGCACAGCCAGAAGAGGACTGGCCACCCCTCATAGCCTGGTTCCTCTCTAGGTTTCTTCCTAGGTTTTGGCCTTTCTAGGGAGTTTTTCCTAGCCACCGTGCTTCTACACCTGCATTACTAGCTGTTTGGGGTTTTAGGCTGGGTGTCTGTACAGCACTTCGAGATATTAGCTGATGTACGAAGGGCTATATAAAATAAAATTGATTGATTGATTGATTGATTGATGACGTTTGAGATGTGATGACGTTTAAACAAATGTGGTTTCTACTGATAATTGAGATGTACGTATAAACTATGGTAAAAGGGAATGACGAGCAGATAAGAGGCAATCTGTAATTTTGAATAAGACATTAATGAGCGAGCTAGGAGTGAATATAGCTATTTCTTCAGCACTTTTGAAATGTACAGCGACAGAATTCAGAACACGGGCCGCTCTTACAGTATTCTTCCTGTAAACAACCGTAGGATAAATAAAGGGGGCAAATAAACAGACAATGAAAGCTCTTACAATGAAAGCTCTATAGGCTACGTGTGCACCACCAATTTAGAACAGTAGGCTAAGTTAAGATGGAGACAGGGACCAAATTGTTAGGGTGAGGCACATGGGCTACTAACAGCTTACTACACAACATCCACTTAGTATTACTTTCTTAGCTACAGCATACATAGCTCCCTGGCATAATACATCATTATGCAGCAGCATACAATACATTTTTGGACTCCACTGAACAGGAATCTGGCGCGGCAGTCCTTCTTGTGGGCAAATTTTCATTCATTGTCATCAAAGTCTGCCATTCTCTGGATTTATGGTACTTTCAAGACTACTAGGAACTAAAAGAAACAAGGTTGAATCATGACGTCAGTGATCTTCAGGTTGGAGCTCTAAAAAGACGCCAGAGTTCCGAGATGTTCTTTTCTGAGTTCCCAGTTGTCTTGAACTCACTGAAGTCTGAGATTTCCCAGTTCAGAGTTTCCAGTTGTTTTGAACACGGCAGAAGTTATGCAGGATTGACAGCATGGCCAATGTATTCAACCTTTCCTGGCCAATGGTGTTGTATGTGAATGTTTATCCTTTTAAACTTGGAAAAGAGACCTTTAAACCCAGACTTGGTCCACACACCCGCTCCACTGAATAGCAGGCTAGTGATTGCTTTACAACGCTTGAAGTTAGCCACTGATTCATTCCAAACCACTCATTGAATTTCCAACTTGTTGTGATTTCCAACTTGTTGTGTATTGTTTATGTCCAATGGCCAATGAGCAGTGATACTTTTTATCTACGTATATCTTTTCTTCATATGACATCGATTGAAAAGGATTTGCCAGTAGATTGTTGACTTGATTCATGATAATGACTGCTCATCTTGCTTGCTAGCTAAGATTTTGAAAGTATGATGTTGACATGATCAGTCCAATCAAAAGCTATGGTAGATATTAGAGGTCGACCAATTATGATTTTTCAACGTCGATACCGATACCGATTATTGGAGGACCAAAAAAAAGCCGATACCGATTAATCGGCCGATTTTTAAAAATGTATTTGTAATAATGACAATTACAACAATATTGAATGAACACTTATTTTAACTTAATATAATACATCAATAAAATCAATTTAGCCTCAAAAAAATAATGAAACATGTTCAATTTGGTTTAAATAATGAAAAAACAGTGTTGGAGAAGAAAGTAAAAGTGCAATATGTGCCATGTGTTACGGCTTTCAAATTCCTCCTCGGACGAGGAGAGGCGCGAAGGATCAGACCAATATGCGGAGTGGTTAGTGTCCATAATTTATTTGCAACGAACTGAACACTACACATGAAACAAAATAACAAATCGAAAACCGACCAACAGTCCCGTGTGGCACAACGACTACACGGAAGACAAACACCCACAAACACACACGTGAACCCTGGCTGCCTAAGTATGATTGTCACGATCGTCATAATAAGCGGACCAAGGCGCAGCGGGATATGAGTACATCTTCTTTTAATAGAGATGACGAAACACGAAAACAAACACTTTTACAAAACAAAACAACCGTGAAGCTATCAACGAAAGTGCACACACAAGCTACTAACGTACCACATAGACAATTACCCACAAACACCTAAAGCCTATGGCTGCCTTAAATATGGCTCCCAATCAGAGACAACAATAACCAGCTGTCTCTGATTGAGAACCAAATCAGGCAACCATAGACTTTCCTAAACACCTACACTGAACACAACCCCATACATACTACAAAACCCCCTAAACAATACACACACCCTAAACTAGACAAAACACACAAACATCCCCCATGTCACACCCTGACCTAACTAAACTAATCAAGAAAATATATATAACAAAGGCCAGGGTGTGACAATGATTCTCAGTCAGGGACAACGATCTACAGCTGCCTCTGATTGAGAATCATACCCGGCCGAACACAAACAACCCCACATAGAAAATGACACAGACAACCCACCCCAACTCACGCCCTGACCAACTAAATAATACAAACACAACAGAAAACAGGTCAGGAACGTGACAGAACCCCCCCCTTAAGGTGCGAACTCCGGGCGCACCAGCACAAAGTCTAGGGGAGGGTCTGGGTGGGCGTCTGTCCACGGTGGCGGCTCTGGCGCTGGTCGTGGTCCCCACCCCACCATAGTCAACCCCCGCCTCCGTGGCCTCCTCCCAATGACCACCCTCCATGTCAATCCTACCATACCAAAGGGCAGCAACGGACTGAGGGGCAGCACCGGACTGAGGGGCGGATCCTGGCTGGCCGGCTCTGGCGGATCCTGGCTGGCCTGGCTCTGGCGGGTCCTGGCTGGCTGGCTCTGGCGGGTCCTGCTTGACCGGCTCTGGCGGGTCCTGGCTGGCCGGCTCTGGCGGGTCCTGGCTGGCCGGCTCTGGCGGGTCCTGGCTGGCCGGCTCTGGCGGGTCCTGGCTGGCCGGCTCTGGCGGGTCCTGGCTGGCCGGCTCTGGCGGATCCTGGCTGGCCGGCTCTGGCGGATCCTGGCTGGACGGCTCTGGCTGGTCCTGGCTGGACGGCTCTGGCTGGTCCTGGCTGGACGGCTCTGGCTGGTCCTGGCTGGACGGCTCTGGCTGGTCCTGGCTGGACGGCTCTGGCTGGTCCTGGCTGGACGGCTCTGGCTGGTCTTGGCTGGACGGCTCGGGACAGACGGACAGCGCTGGGCAGGCAGACAGTTCAGACAGCGCTGGGCAGGCAGACAGTTCAGACAGCGCTGGGCAGGCAGACAGTTCAGACAGCGCTGGGAAGGCAGGCAGTTCATACTCAGGCTGCGCTGGAGAGGAGGAAGGCTCTGACAGCGCTGGACAGGTGGAAGCAGCTGGAGAGAGAACCCGGAGAGACAGCCTGGTGCGGGGGGCTGCCACCGGAGGACGGGTACGTGGAGGTGGCACCGGGTATACCGGACCGTGAAGGAGGACACGCGCTCTTGAGCACCGAGCCTCCCCAACCCTACCAGGTTGAATGGTCCCCGTAGCCCGGCCAGTGCGGCAAGGTGGAATAGCCCGCACTGGGCCATGCTGGCGAACCGGGGACACCATCTGTAAGGCTGGTGCCATGTACGCCGGCCCGAGGAGACGTACTGGAGGCCAGATATGTTGGGCCGGCTTCATGACACCCGGCTCGATGCCCAACCTAGCCCAGCCAGTGCGGCAAGGTGGAATAACCCGCACTGGACTAAGCACGCGTACTGGGGACACCGTGCGCTTTACCACATAACACGGTGTCTGACCAGTACGACGCTCTCTCACTCCACGGTAAGCACGGGGAGTTGGCTCAGGTATCCTACCCGGCTTTGCCACACTCCGCGTGTCCCCCCCCCCAAGAAATGTTTGGGTCTGACTCTCGGGCTCCCAACCGCGTCGCCGCGCTGCCTCCTCATACCAGCGCCTCTCTGCCTTCGCTGCCTCCAGCTCCGCCTTGGGACGGCGATATTCCCCTGGCTGAGCCCAGGGTCCTTTGCCGTCCAGAATTTCTTCCCAAGTCCAGGAGTCTTGGGTTTTTTCCCGCTGCTGTTTCCGCCCTTCTCCACTCCGCTTGGTCCGTTGGTGGTGGGTGTTTCTGTTACGGCTTTCTAATTCCTCCTCCTCGGACGAGGAGAGGCGCGAAGGATCAGACCAATATGCGGAGTGGTTAGTGTCCCGTGTGGCTCAGTTGGTAGAGCATGGCGCTTGCAACGCCAGGGTTGTGGGTTCATTCCCCACGGGGGGACCAGGATGAATATGTATGAACTTTCCAATTTGTAAGTCGCTCTGGATAAGAGCGTCTGCTAAATGACTTAAATGTAAATGTAAATAATTTATTTGCAACGAACTACACATGAAACAAAATAACAAATCGAAAACCGACAAACAGTCCCGTGTGGCACAACGACTACACGGAAGACAAACACACACGTGAACCCTGGCTGCCTAAGTATGATTCTCAATCAGGGACAACGATCTACAGCTGCCTCTGATTGAGAATCATACCCGGCCGAACACAAACAACCCCACATAGAAAATGACACAGACAACCCACCCCAACTCACGCCCTGACCAACTAAATAATACAAACACAACAGAAAACAGGTCAGGAACGTGACACCATGTAAGAAAGCTAACGTTTAAGTTCCTTGGTCAGAACATGAGAACATATGAAAGCTGGTGGTTCCTTTTAACATGAGTCTTCAATATTCCCAGGTAAGAAGTTTTAGGTTGTAGTTATTATAGGAATTATAGGACTATTTCTCTCCATACGATTTGTATTTCATATACCTTTGACTATTGGATGTTCTTATAGGCAATTTAGTATTGCCAGTGTAACAGTATAGCTTCCGTCCCTCTCCTCACTCCTACCTGGGCTCGAACCAGGAACACATTGTCAACAGCCACCCTCGAAGCAGTGTTACCCATCGCTCCACAAAAGCCGCGACCCTTGCAGAGCAAGGGGAACAACTACTCCAAGTCTCAGAGCGAGTGACGTTTGAAACGCTACTAGCGCACACCCCGCTAACTAGCTAGCCATTTCACATCGGTTACACCGGCCTAATCTCGGGAGTTGATATGCTTGAAGTCATAAACAGCGCAATGCTTGAAGCATGACGAAGAGCTGCTGGCAAAACGCACGAAAGTGCTGTTTGAATGAATGCTTACGAGCCTGCTGCTGCCTACCACCGCTCAGTCAGACTGCTCTATCAAATCATAGACTTAGTTATAACATAATAACACACAGAAATACGAGCCTTAGGCCATTAATATGGTCGAATCATCTCGAAAACAAGACGTTTATTCTTTCAGTGAAATACGGAACCTAACGGGTGGCATCCATCAGTCTAAATATTCCTGTTACATTGCACAACCTTCAATGTTATGTCATAATTATGTAAAATTCTGGCAAATTAGGCTGCCCAAACTGTTGCATATACCCTGACTCTGCGTGCAATGAACGCAAGAGAAGTGACACAATTTCACCTGGTTAATATTGCCTGCTAACCTGGATTTCTTTTAGCTAAATATGCAGGTTTAAAAATATAGACTTCTGTGTATTGATTTTAAGCAAGGCATTGATGTTTATGGTTAGGTACAGTCGTGCAACAATTGTGCTTTTTTCGCAAATGCGCTTTTGTTAAATCATCCCCCGTTTGGCGAAGTTGGCTGTCTTTGTTAGGAAGAAATAGTCTTCACACAGTTCGCAACGAGGTGGCCCAAACTGCTGCATATACCCTGACTCTGTTGCAAGAGAAGTGACACCATTTCCCTATTTAAAAGAAATTCATGTTAGCAGGCAATATTAACTAAATATGCAGGTTTAAAAATACATACTTGTGTATTGATTTTAAGAAAGGCATTGATGTTTATGGTTAGGTACACGTTGGAGCAACGACAGTCCTTTTTCGCGAATGCGCATCGATTATATGCAACGCAGGACACGCTAGATAAACTAGTAATATCATCAACCATGTGTAGTTATAACTAGTGATTATGATTGATTGATTGATTGTTTTTTATAAGATAAGTTTAATGCTAGCTAGCAACTTATCTTGGCTTCTTACTGCATTCGCATAACAGGCAGGCTCCTCATGGAGTGCAATGTAAAGCAGGTGGTTAGAGCGTTGGACTAGTTAACTGTAAGGTTGCAAGATTGAATCCACGAGCTGACAAGGTACAAATCTGTTGTTCTGCCCCTGAACAAGGCAGCTAACCCACCGTTCCTAGGCCGTCATTGAAAAAAAGAATTTGTTCTTTAACTGACTTGCCTAGTTAAATAAAGGTGTAAAAAAAATACAGATTTCCGATTGTTATGAAAACTTGAAATCGGCCCTAATTAATCGGCCATTACGATTAATCGGAATGGCCGACTAGAGGTCGACCTCTAGTCGACTCTATAACTTGATTTGATGTCATTTTATCTGTGTCCAATTACTGTGAGCCTTCAAAATAACATGCAAAAACAAGCAATATATACAGTACCAGTCAAAAGTTTGGACACACCTACACATTCAAGGGTTTGTAGAATAATAGTGAAGACATATAAACTATGAAAGAACTAATGTCAAATCATGCACTAACCAAAAAAGTGTTAAACAAACCAAAATATATTTTACATTTTAGATTCTTCAAAATAGCCACCCTTTGCCTTGATGACAGCTTTGCACACATTCTCTCAACCAGCTTCACGAGGAATGCTTTTCCAACAGTTTTCCCACATATGCTGAGCACATGTTGCCTGCTTTTCCTTCACTCTACGGTCCAACTCATCCCAAACCATCTTAATTGGGTTGAGGTCGGGTGATTGTGGAGGCCAGGTCATCTGATGCAGCACTCCATCACTCTCCTTCTTGGTCAAATAGCAGGCTGGAGGTGTGTTTTGGGTCATTGTCAGGGTGAAAAACAAATGATAGTCCCACCAAGCGCAAACCAGATTGGATGGCATATTGCTGCAGAATGCAGTGGTAACCATGCTGGTTAACTTCTCACGAGTCACCAACCCTGATCCGGTAGCACCCCCCACCCCCCCCCCCCCCCCACTGAGTAGCATAGCTAGCATAGCGTCACAAGTAACTTGTAGCATCTAAATATCATTAAATCACAAGTCCAAGACACCAGATGAAAGATACAGGTCTTGTGAATAAAGCCACCATTTCAGATTTTTAAAATGTTTTACAGGGAAGACACAATATGTAAATCTATTAGCTAACCACGTTAGCAAAGGACACGATTTTTTTACTCCCAATAGTTTTTTCCTGCGTCAGTAGCTATCACTAATTCGACTAAATAAAAATATATATAGCCACTAACCAAGAAACAACTTCATAAGATGACAGTCTGATAACATATTTATGGTATAGCATAGTTTTTTTTTTGAAAAATGTGCATTTTTCAGGTATAAATCACAGTTCTACATTGCAGCTGCAATCTGAAATAGTGCTGACCCAGCCAGAACAATTACAGAGACCAACGTCATATAACGAATTACTCATCTTAAAACATTTCAGAAAAATACACAGCGTACAGATATTGAAAGCCCAACATCTGGTGAATCCAAACAATATTTCAGATTTATTAAATGTTTTATAACGAAAACAAAATGTAGCGCTAAATTAGCATAGCTATACCAGGCAGATTCGGCTAGGCGCCCACGGCCAGTTCACATGCACAACAGATATGATATAACATCGTAAATTGGGTCTTACTATGGCTGATCTTTCATCAGAATGTTGATCAAAGTGTCCTTTGTCAAGATGAGTCGTTGGTTCCGTTCAGAATTGTTCCTTTCCCACTCCATTTAGCACAGGTACTGGTCGAGTGGCACGGATCTCTCAAACGTAAATAAAATCAGACAACGGAACACCACAAAACTCCCGAAAAAATTCAAATAATCTGATTAAACTATATTGAAAAAACATACATTACGATGATCTGGTCACATGTATCAAACAAACTTCGAGACGGAGATAGTTTTCATCCATAATGGCCGCACAACAGAAGACAATCGCAGCTACAAGTCGCACGATTTTGAGAACCGGAAGTTGTCGGTCACGCCAAAGAATTAGCTCTCATTTCACGTCAGTCCCAGATAAACAAGATATTTTTCCTCTGACGTCCTCTTGACACCCAGAGGAAGGCCAATGAGGTGTGTTTCGGGTCATAGGGGGCACGACCATATATAGGCAGAGCGTTGAAGCTGGCATACACATCTTGCTTTTTTCTTCTTGGTCATGGAAAGTGCTGTCAAATGACTTCTGTATCACTCAGAGACAAAATTGAAACGGTTTTAGAAACTAGAGATTGTTTTCTTTCCAATGGTATTATTTATATGCATATAGTAAGAGCAATAATTGAATAAGAGGCAGTTTAATCTGTAGAGCAAATTATGCTAATGGAAAAATAGCACCCCCTGTATTCTCAAGAAGTTAACTGTGCCTTGAATTGTAAATAAATCACAGAAAGTGTTATCAGCAAAGACCCCCACACCATTACACCTGCTCCGTGCTTCACGGTGGGAACCACACATGCAGAGATCACCCAATCACCTACTCTGCGTCTCACAAAGACACGGCGGTTTGAACCAAAAATCTCAAATTTGGAGGCCCTGTAGCCCCCAGTTCCACTCCTATTCCCCAGGCGCTATCATTTGTTGACTTCTGTAACCATAAAAGCCTTGGTTTCATGCATGTTAACATCAGAAGCCTCCTCCCTAAGTTTGTTTTGTTCACTGCTTTAGCACACTCCGCCAACCCTGATGTCCTAGCCATGTCTGAATCGTGGCTTAGGAAGGCCACCAACAATTCTGACATTTTCATCCCAAACTACAACATTTTCTGCCAAGATAGAACTGCCAAAGGGGGTGGAGTTGCAAGCTACTGCAAAGACAGCCTGCAGAGTTCTGTCATGCTATCCAGGTCTGTGCCCAAACAGTTTGAGCTTCTAATTTAAAAAATGATGACTGGTTATTCTTTAAAAGTGCTTTCCTCACCATCTTAAATAGGCATGCCGCATTCAAATGTAGAACTAAGAACAGATACAGCGCTAGGTTCACTCCAGACTTGACTGCCCTTGACCAGCACAAAAACATCCTGTGGCGTACTGCATTTGCAACGAGCCCCCGCGATAGGCAAATTTCAGGGAAGTTAGGAACCAATATACGCAGGCAGTTAGGAAAGCAAAGATAGATCAACTCTATGCGAAGGAGATGTGTCGCTCTGCATGAGGCAAATGGTGGTCACCCCAGATATTGACTGGTTTTCTGATCCACATCCCTACTTTTTTTTAAGGTATCTGTGACCAACAGATGCATATCTGTATTCCCAGTCGTGAAATCCAAAGATTAGGTCCTAATTCAGTAAAGTCTTTGTAATTGTTGCATTTTGTGCTTTTATTTTTGTTCTGTGTAGAGGTTAACCTTATGTCTGGCCAGTTGCTCTCTTTAGCTACAATCATTGCCTCTTAAAATGGCTGCTATCTCTATGAACATATGAAAATACAGTATAAGCATGAAAAGAAAGGTATGAAATAAAAGCACTCATATAAGAGCCTATGATGGGGCTGGAGATATTGCAATTATATAAACTATTAACTTTTGTTTGCCAAGGTATGATCAATTGCAGCAAAAACAAAATTACATATCTGTTTTGTTTTGACCCATTTAGAGTCAAGGAAATGTATTCAATGTGTCAAGATTGGGGGAACCTGGAGAAGGTCATTGTATATTATAATTACTTAATTTAGCACGCCCAATATTTTTGTTACATTTTCCATTCCCAATATTACTTTACTTTATACTTTGTAAATACCTACAGTATGGGTAATGTGGAGTAAATATGAAAAGCATAGATAACAGAACAGTTGGGACAAGTATAGATCCACTTCCAAGTGTGTTGAAAGTATTTATCATTTGGCCAAATGTAATTTTTCTGAATTCGTTCAGTTTTGGCCAAAGTTATCGTTTGATATGACCCAGGAGCAGTATGAACCTCTCTGAAGGTCTTTGGTTGGAATTGGATAACAGGATGCATTGATGATTGCCGAGTTGTTCTTTCCCAATAAAGTCCTCTTTTTAAAATAACTCCTCTCTTCCACGCCCAGATTCACAAAGCTGCTCTGTGACACAGATAAATGGGACGATTGGGGACAGTAGAAAAAGTACTCCAAGTCCTCTCTCCCCTTCACAGAAAACAATCCATCACTAACCCCCCAACCCTGGGCCTCTCTCTGTCCTGTCTGCAAATCACTTGATTCCCAACCTTGATTCCACATTCCCATTTACTTCTGGACTGATTGATCATACGCTCCCATGACTGCTGGTTCCTTTTAGACACACAAACCCAACCTGTGTGTAATTCTTCTCTGAGGGTCCCCCTCCAGAGAGCTTAGTTCTGCCTGCTGTATCTAAACTTTGGCTGGTGTTTGATCACACTACGATGCCACCTCTTCTACTGGGATAGAACCATTTCACTGGAAATGAAATGGTTCAGTTCTTTTTCTTTTTTTGCTGGGGGGGAGGTGCATAGGGTGATGGAGCTTGTCCTACAACCCAGTTGAACCAACGCTGTTTCCATGTCATTTCAACCAGAAAATGTAATGTAATGACTTTGAATAAACATGGAAAATATATTGGATTTGGAAAAATCATCAACCTAATGGATTTTTTTAATTTTTTTTACCCAACTTTAACCTTAATCCAATGAAAAGAATAGTTAATTTCAGTGGGAAGTGTGTGCAGTGTTGTGTCTTCTTGATAAGTAACGGAACAGGTATATTATACAACCAGCTATCTATTGAACCATACTTTCTAATATAGAGCCTGGCTTGATTAAACACCAGTGTCCTCTTTTCATACCTTTCATAGATATTTTGGTTATAAAGGAACAATCCTGAGGAGAAAAGTGTGAAGTGCATATTTCATTGTGCCATTTTTTAATTAGATATAAGTTGAGGAAGATATTGTGAAAACAAGAGAAGGAGGGGGGGATTGAAGGCTCTTGTTAATTCCGTTGCTGTCTGCCTGCATTTAACTGCTCATTAATCTGAGACAGAACACACCCTGTTGTCTTACTGAGCATCTTTTGTGAAAACCAGCCGTAGCATTTTCTGCAGGCAGAGTTAAGAAATTTGGAGGCAGAGCTGTGCGGAGAGAGAGAGAGAGAACACTAACAGCATACTGAAGTCCCGCTCTCACTCCACACAACATGCCCAAACCTAAAAGAAATCCATACAATTTTTGAGTTCTTGTTTTTGGACTGTGACCTTCAATGTGTCCTACAGTATATGAATACCAATGAGGTTGTGCCTGTTCATCATTACAACTCATATAGTTTGAGGTCATATAACTTTCTTTAAAAATCCAAAGCTAAAGAATGAGCCAATTTCTGGGAAGACAGTCAGAGAACATATATACAGTGCCTTCAGAAAGTATTCATACCCCTTGACAATAACCCATAATGACAAAGCAAAAACACATTTTTAGAAATAAATAAAAATGTATAAAAAAACTGAAATATTACATTTACATAAGATTTCAGACCCTTTACCCAGTACTTTGTTGAAGCACCTTTGGCAGCGATTACAGCATCGAGTCTGCTTGGGTATGACGCTACACATGTCACGGCCGTCGTAAGGAGGAGACCAAGGCGCAGCGTGATAAGCGTACATTCTTCTTTATTTAAAGAATGAACACTGAACAAAACGAACAAAATAACAAAATGAACCGTGAAGCTAATATGGCTAGTGCAGACAGGCAACTAAACATAGAATAAGAACCCACAAAACCAAAAGGGAAAATGGCAACCTAAATATGATCCCCAATCAGAGACAACGATAAACAGCTGCCTCTGATTTGGAACCAATTCAGGCCAACATAGACCTAGACTTACCAAAAACCCTAGACATACAAAAAACCCTAGACAATACAAAACAAGCATACCCACCCTCGTCACACCCTGACCTAACCAAAATACTAAAGAGAACATAGATAACTAAGGTCAGGGCGTGACAACAAACTTGCGTATCTTTTTTTTTTTTATTAATCAATTTTTTTGTATAAGGGAGTAATGTAACAAAATGTGGAAAAGTCAAGGGGTCTGAATACTTTCCGAAGGCACTGTATATACATTATATATATTTTTAAGTACAATCATTTCCAATTCATGTTTCGCACACATGTAACACAATCGCCTGGAACAGTATTACTTCC
Organism: Salvelinus alpinus; assembly: GCF_045679555.1. NCBI lineage: Eukaryota > Metazoa > Chordata > Actinopteri > Salmoniformes > Salmonidae > Salvelinus > Salvelinus alpinus. Next base: position 15,207,508 of record NC_092087.1, on the reverse strand, counting down.
ATCTAGGGTTGCAAAGCTAATGGTAATTTACCAAAGTTACCGGAATCTTCAGTATTTTCTGTTAATTAGCAAAAGAAAATGGTAATTTATACTTACCTTTTCTCAATATAGGGGGTGCTGTTTCAACGTTAGCATTTATCGTCTCCAAATTAAACTGCCTCATACTCAATTCTTGCTCGTACAATATGCATATTATTATTACTATTGAATAGAAAACAATATCTAGTTTCTAAAACCGTTTGAATTATGTCTGTGGGTGAACCAGAACTCTTTCTACAGCGAAACTCATGACAGGACATGCGAAGCTCTGAAAAATAGTCTCTGATCTCGGATCAGTTTTAAGCTCTGTGTATGCCCTATGGATCGAAATGAACTGCACCCGCCTTCCCCTGGATGTCAGTAACCAATGAGAAGTGGAATGGGGTCTCTAGGTGCTTCTCAGAGTTTATAAAAGGGAATGGAGTGAGATGACCCATCTTTTTGACGCTCGCCAGGGCGCAAGGGAGGACATCAGAATCGCATGCTCAAAAGCTCTCGTTATTGATCAAACATCTATCCGTCTGTGATTTAGTTCGATATAGGTGTTAGAAACATCATAACGAAGTTATTTGAAACCGATTTATATCAGTTTATGCGAGTATATTGCTATTTTTCTGAATTTCCTTAGTATTGCGTTTGACGATTTGGGCATGTGTGTGCCGAGTAGCTATCGTTAGCTGCTAGTTCTGAGGTTGAGGAGGTCGTTTTACAACAAAGCAACGATACTTTTGGACAAAGGACACATTGCCCAAGATACTGATGGAAGCTCGTCCAAAAGTAAGAGTTATTTATGATTTTATTACGTATTTATGTGGAAAAATTTAAACGCAGTTGTCGGCCATTTTTTGCGGCACTAGTCTGGCTGTAACTCACAATGTATGTCTTGTAACGTTAATTTTAAAAATCTAAATCAGCGGTTGCATTAATAACCAATGCATCTTTCATTAGCTGTCCAACCTGTATTTTTTTTGTCAATCTAATCGATAAATAATCGTAATCTTAGGTGCCTTTCCAAAATGGCGCCGGCCCGAATGCATGCCATGTTTTGACAGATTACATTACATTTACATTTACATTTAAGTCATTTAGCAGACGCTCTTATCCAGAGCGACTTACAAATTGGTGCATTCACCTTATGACATCCAGTGGAACAGCCACTTTACAACAGTGCATCTAAATCTTTTAAGGGGGGGGGGGGGGGGTCAGAAGGATTACTTTATCCTATCCTAGGTATTCCTTAAAGAGGTGGGGTTTCAGGTGTCTCCGGAAGGTGGTGATTGACTCCGCTGTCCTGGCGTCGTGAGGGAGTTTGTTCCACCATTGGGGGGCCAGAGCAGCGAACAGTTTTGACTGGGCTGAGCGGGAACTGTACTTCCTCAGTGGTAGGGAGGCGAGCAGGCCAGAGGTGGATGAACGCAGTGCCCTTGTTTGGGTGTAGGGCCTGATCAGAGCCTGGAGGTACTGAGGTGCCGTTCCCCTCACAGCTCCGTAGGCAAGCACCATGGTCTTGTAGCGGATGCGAGCTTCAACTGGAAGCCAGTGGAGAGAGCGGAGGAGCGGGGTGACGTGAGAGAACTTGGGAAGGTTGAACACCAGACGGGCTGCGGCGTTCTGGATGAGTTGTAGGGGTTTAATGGCACAGGCAGGGAGCCCAGCCAACAGCGAGTTGCAGTAATCCAGACGGGAGATGACAAGTGCCTGGATTAGGACCTGCGCCGCTTCCTGTGTGAGGCAGGGTCGTACTCTGCGGATGTTGTAGAGCATGAACCTACAGGAACGGGCCACCGCCTTGATGTTAGTTGAGAACGACAGGGTGTTGTCCAGGATCACGCCAAGGTTCTTAGCGCTCTGGGAGGAGGACACAATGGAGTTGTCAACCGTGATGGCGAGATCATGGAACGGGCAGTCCTTCCCCGGGAGGAAGAGCAGCTCCGTCTTGCCGAGGTTCAGCTTGAGGTGGTGATCCGTCATCCACACTGATATGTCTGCCAGACATGCAGAGATGCGATTCGCCACCTGGTCATCAGAAGGGGGAAAGGAGAAGATTAATTGTGTGTCGTCTGCATAGCAATGATAGGAGAGACCATGTGAGGTTATGACAGAGCCAAGTGACTTGGTGTATAGCGAGAATAGGAGAGGGCCTAGAACAGAGCCCTGGGGGACACCAGTGGTGAGAGCACGTGGTGAGGAGACAGATTCTCGCCACGCCACCTGGTAGGAGCGACCTGTCAGGTAGGACGCAATCCAAGCGTGGGCCGCGCCGGAGATGCCCAACTCGGAGAGGGTGGAGAGGAGGATCTGATGGTTCACAGTATCGAAGGCAGCCGATAGGTCTAGAAGGATGAGAGCAGAGGAGAGAGAGTTAGCTTTAGCAGTGCGGAGCGCCTCCGTGATACAGAGAAGAGCAGTCTCAGTTGAATGACTAGTCTTGAAACCTGACTGATTTGGATCAAGAAGGTCATTCTGAGAGAGATAGCAGGAGAGCTGGCCAAGGACGGCACGTTCAAGAGTTTTGGAGAGAAAAGAAAGAAGGGATACTGGTCTGTAGTTGTTGACATCGGAGGGATCGAGTGTAGGTTTTTTCAGAAGGGGTGCAACTCTCGCTCTCTTGAAGACGGAAGGGACGTAGCCAGCGGTCAGGGATGAGTTGATGAGCGAGGTGAGGTAAGGGAGAAGGTCTCCGGAAATGGTCTGGAGAAGAGAGGAGGGTA